>NC_136906.1:24044336-24095662 GCF_949606895.1 Notothenia rossii
AACACAATGTGCAGTTAATGAGCTGCTAAATCAAGGTGCCGTTTTCTAATGGTTTTTTTACATGCTTTCTAGGAAATAATATCATCCAAACCAAGGTCTATCTTTGTTTTGCACGGTCTGAATAAAATGTGCAGGGCGGCAGGTTTAGACCTGCGTTTGCCTTATCTGCTAGTTCCAGCCCTTTGCCTGAATGTTGAGTTACTGTCAATAACATCTCCTTTTCATGTCTGTTGTCCTGAGGCGCAACTCTGACATTGATGTCCATGTCCTTCACCACAAAGAACTCTTCACAAGTCCGGACACGGCAAAAACATTTTCTGAAATGCTGAAAATTAAAGATTCAAGGCAGTACATTTGGACAAATATAATGCTTTCAATGCTATTATGTTCCCAATATTAGGTCATATGTGGCAGACTTCACAAAATAAAGCTAAAAGGTTAACATGGTGTACATTAGACGTTCTAAAATAATACAAAATGTATATCTATAATGTAAAATGTCCTAAAACTACTGTATATGAGTTTTTCTATATAGTTAAAACAAAAACCATAAAGTATTTGCAGCATCCAATCCTCACTTTGTACCTCTTACAGAGAGAAAATTACACATTCTTCCTTTCCTTTGTGTTCCCTCTGTGTCTTATTCCATGACCTTACCCTTTTCACTACTGAGGAAAACAAGCCTTTAAAAAGCAGCTGAGTGGCACATGGGACTCGTGAGACTAAGGTGGTGCAACAGCTCTCGTAAAATGGCACACACTACTTGAAGCAAAAGGTAGTTGTTGGAATTTGAACGGTTGTGGAGGGCTGTGGAGCTTTAACTGAAACATGAGTTACTGTCTGTCGTACCATGTTTCAAAGCTCTGACTGTAAGTTTGTTAACAATACAACAACAAAAACATACGACTGATGCAACATGCAGTTCGACAGGCCCCAATCACTGTTCTGCAATAGGACAGATCAGTGTGAGAACAGAAACTTATTTGAATTTTTTTTTCTTGTCCAATAAATTGCACTTTTTTCATCACAATGGGAGGTACCTCCAAGAATCAGTCATACAGGAAAGATAAAAAATGATGATTACACGGTAGGACATTTTTTGAACCTTTAGAAGCAGGAAATATATTTACATAATATAAAGATGATATGGTCAATTCCCCAAATGGACTCAAACTGGAGATGCCATTTTGACATGCAGGATGTGTTTAGATACACATTTGTATTCTCCATAGTAGTTCAAAAGAAATGTGATCGCGTGCCGACATGCCTCTAAACTCAAATTCAGTAAAAATTGGTTTTATCAGCCAAACTCCATCTCAAAAATGCTTAATGCTTCAATTCAAGACCACATATAGAGCCGTGGAGAACTCTAATGAGCGCTGCCTTTTCCATTTAGAAAGGTTGGTCACATTTCCAAAACCGCTGCCCCCACTGAGGATATCTGTCTCTCTCCTCCAGCAATGTATCGAATAGGGCAGCCTCGTCTTCTCCACTCCTCGCCGTCATGAGAAGCTGTAATTCTCTCTCAGTATCCCCGGCACGATCTCTCCCTCACTCTCTCTCCTCCACAAAGAGCCAAGCTAAGGCAACTTGCATACAAAATAGCTGACTCAATCATCCAGCTGCATAATCAAGATAAGGGAGACGGGGACAGGGAAAGGGGGATACGGAGGCTAATGCGAGAGGCAGCTTTAGCAACAGCAGCAAAACTAAGATGTTTTGAAACAGTCATAACTCTACACAATAAAAGTTGGAGGAAGTGGTGATTCACATAGAGGCTAAGCCAAGCCTGATCTTCAGTATGAAATGACTGGAACAACGGGCAACCACTAACACAATGCCCAGAGTTCAGCAGCATAAAACTGATCGTCTAAGCTTTATTTCATAAATGCTTTCCTGGCTTTAAATGTCACGACGACGGTAACATATTATTTAGCCAGAACAGAGATCATACAGCACTCCTATGTCCATAATGCAGCTGAGTGGAAAGCCAGAGAATTGTTCCTATAGGCATGTCATTTATTTGGCAAGTGTAGGTTATTAAACTTGGCATTGTTTCAGACTACAGATCCCCCCCCCCCCCCCCCCCCCCCTATACCACCAGCACCTCCCCATCTTAGAGATGATTCAGGCAGACTTCTTTTAGCTGGCAAAAAATCTTTGGAAATTCTGAACTGAATATAAAAAGGGAGAAGAATCCATACGAAGCCTATCACATAAGCAATTCAAATAAATCAACATGTACAGTATGGCTATAGTATGCATTTCCAAGACAGATGGCACAGGCGCAGCGAAATCCTCAGCTAATCTGAGTGAGACTGCTCAGGACTACTGTACAGCAAAGACTGTGTAAAGACAACACAATAGGGTCAAGGCCATGCACTGCCCTGAACGTTGACTATGTTTGAATTCATACTGTTGCCTTGGTTTTTTTTATGAACTCTTCCAAACTGAATAGGCTCCATTCTGTGGCAGAGAAGTGTTTTTCCTTTTAGTTATTTAATTAATAATAGTACAAAGTGAAGGCTAACCTTCACAACAACACGAGTTCTTCCTCAGGAGTGAATAGATATCCGTTTATTTGTGCGAATCTCTGGAATAAAGTTGAGTAAAGCGGCAGGGAGCTGTCCTTCGTGCTGAAGCGACCTCTCGCGCGGGCGGTGTTAGTGGAGGTTTACAGTTGCAAAGTACCTACTACTTTCCCTGGAGCCGTATCAGGTTGAAGCTAACGTTCGTGTCTTAATATTCAGGAGCATGTAGTTACATGAGAATAACAAAACTTAATAACACATAATAATTTGCATTAAAAAGCGGAAGAAAGTGCACCCCATGTCCCGCAAATATCTCGCAGTGACAAATGCAAATTGCACAGACTTCTTCGTGATAGAGCAAGTTTAGATATGCATTCTGTACTGGGCGTATGTTATAATTAATAGAAAAGTTATGTTTCTTTTCTCGACACATCTGCACAAATACTATTCAATTTAAAACATCAATGTTCTTAACCGTATTTCATTTCAACCTCCAAATATTTACCGCGTGTGCAAATGCCATAAAGTACAGGATGTTGTCCTTAAAGTCTGCGATATTGAAGTGTAAAATCTAGCAACACTGAGACAGCTTACCTGCTTGACGATCGCGGAACGAGAGCTTCTTCCCGATACCAAGCTGGTAACTGTATGTCACCACGAACACAAGAGATTTTCAAAGAGACAGGAGATATTTCTGTTAGATAATTCAAAAAATAAAATTCAAAAAAGAATCCCAGTTCTCTGTTTAGGGGGGTTGAAGACGCACAGAACAGCAGCTGACTGCGTCAAGGGAGAGTCTCAAAGATCCATTTAGCGGTGAGTGATTTAATTCTGGGCTGAGCTCCTCTCACCGCTCGCCTTTATTTATGCTGAACAGACACGGAGTCCTGCCTGGCTTTTTCTATTACACCGAGAGCTGACACCGGCGTTTAAGCGGCAATCAAAGGAGGCGGGTAGGTAGGCAGATATCACTGTGTCAGTTGGGGAAACAGCGAGGAATAAGTGCTAGAGGAATGCGTGTCCTCCAGTCTAGGCGAGGCAAAGTTTAAATCTTATAATAAGATTGTTTTTCACCCCGAGGCTATAAATGGTGGCGGGATCATCACGGATGCCGGGAGGGTTATGGAAACTCCTCCGGTTGTGAAGTGAAAACGTCTGATAGCTCGTGTATTATAAAAAAAAAACTGAAAGGGTTCAACTTAATGAATACATACGGAGTGAAAAGTAACAGTTACGTCACGTGAGTTTCAGGATTCAACAGCCAATCTAAGATCAAACTTTTCCTCATATTTTTCCTGGGCTGCACCTCCGCACTGGAAACAGTTTTGAATTGCTCATTTTCAGGTTGGAGGCTTGTTTAATTTGGTATTGCATTAAAGGAGATAATTTTCTCCATGCCAAGGTCCATTGGTCCTACCACCAGGGGGCCACTTAACCAAAAGAGGTGCTTAATATTTCAATGTAATAGTATTTTGTCTATGGGATCCCTGAGATTCCTGATAGCAAGAAATATTTACTTTGTCTGAAACATGGGTTCTTTCTATTATCCTCAATATCACTTATTTAATGTTGTGTTATATTCTCGCATCCATCTAAATCAGGGGTGGGGAACCTCCGGCACCCGGGCCGTATACGGCCCGCGAGACCATTTGGCACGGCCCTCGAGGTGATTTATAAACACACGCAAAAAAGAAAAAAATTAGAGAAATCTAGACCGCAAAAAAATGAAACAAGCGAGTGCCTGTTTTTCCTGGCCAAGGTCAGGGTCCTTGAACACAACACGTGCCTAACGTGTCATCACGTGGTAATTATGTCTCGTCTGACAGAGGTGTAGTGCTGACGGAGAGCACCAGAACACCGCTCCGGCACTTCCAAAAATGGCAATAGCCTACCCATAAGGAGCCGTACACATGCCGCAGTTGTTGCGTGGCTGTGTCTTTAGTTGAAAGCCCAGTGGCGATCTGTTCATCTGTCATACTGATCATACAGTCTATAACTTAGTTGTTATTAGCATCTGGTTAGCTAGCTATGCTAACGAATATAAGAAGCTTTTTCTACAACCATCGAGGTAAAGGCACACCTTTATATGATCATTATATTTATTATAAAAAAATAAGATAATAAAGTAAACTGTTATAAAATACTATATGACAGTAAAATAAAGTTGTTATTAATAAACAAGAATACAGTTTGAAAGGTGATTTGTAAAACATCCATAAAGAAAAATAAAACGGCTTACAGTTCTGTTTCATATGAGTGTTGGGAGATGTATCCATAGATCTCCTAATGTTGCTCTCAAAGTGCACCAGATTGATGCTTTTACAGTAACTTCAACATAAAAAAAAAAATCTTCCCGGGGGAGCATGCCCCCCGGACCCCCGTAGAGGAGGTTAGGTCCTCCCCCACTTAAATCATGTCCACATGGATAGGAAACTAAATACATTTGCTCACATCTTGTGTCCATATATTTCTGTTTTGGTGGTCAGGTCATGACCATGGACGTGCATGAATGCGCGAGTCATGGTAAGACATCTGGATTAAGAGGTTGCTTTTTCTTTGAACAGCATGAAAGAAAGGCGAAATGAATGTGCTGTGATTTTAGTTTTTTTAAGCAGAGGTCAATAATTTGTACGGCCCTCGGAGGATGTTGAAAAAATTGAAATGGCCCTTGAGAGGGAAAAGTTTCCCCACCCCTGATCTAAATGAATAGGCTTGCCTGTGTGTTTGATAACAGCAAAGGCACACCGATGTAAATGGAAACTATTAAGCAGTTTTCCCAGAAAAGTCAAAACTGCTTCGTTTGTGATGGCAGTGGTCTGTACATTTCAGGATTAAATGGAACAGGGCGGGGGCTATTGAAGTAGACCATACTTCACTAAAGAGGTCAAGCCTGGGTCCCGGTGATAGTAAATCAATACACATCAATGATAAATTATTGAAAACAAGAACCTGCAGAATACAAATGAACCATCACCCATGCATTGTGATAAGGCATGGTGCCTGGACCGAAAAATGGGGTGAAATGAACATGTTTAGGTATTTGTATATATTTAATCTACCTTTGGCTCACATATTAACAAGTCCAAATGATGAAATACTGTATGGACAAATAGAGCCTACATGAATAATGCCAGTGCAAAAAATATGACATTTCCCTGCTAACAAATAGCAGGAGTCCGTGCCTGAAGGGTTATAGCCACATTGCCTGTCCCTGTGTGAATGCAGTCCAAGATTTAATTTATGGAGAGTGCAACCTGATGTCCTCTGTAATGACGTAGTCTAGGGGATGACCCGAGCACGTCGGGGAGAGACAGTCAGGCTGCAGATGCTCTTCTCAGAGAGGGAGCAAGTGGCTGAGCGAGGACTTGGCAGAGACGCTGCACTGTCTTGTCTCATTGCAGCAGTCACGTCGGAGCTGTGAAATGTGGATGTCGACAGCCGAGCCCAGGAAGTCGTGGCAGCTGCAGCTCTGAGAATGAAAGGCACACTGTATCACGCTTCTTAATGTCCTCACGACCCCAGGGCAGGCTGATACATGACCCCATATAGACACTGTAGCCTTTTGGCCCTGTGCTGCCACTGCACACCACCCTGACCACATAAAACAAATAAAGGTTTCAAGACATCAAGCCGAAACCTGGCAGATAAGCGCATGTCTCAGCCAAAGGTCTTGTTTTTCTTTTGAGCAGGTAAGCTACATGTATTCCTTCAAATGCCAATGTTTCTGCTTCAGTCCTAACATGCAACATATTTCTTAGGATAAATGCCAAGTGGCTCGGACTCAGACTGTTTTGTATTGCCTCTTTGTTTCCCTTTTTCAGACACAACATAAAGACTGTGCACCTTTCAGACTGCAGCAGATGGGGTGTTCTTGATGGGCTTTCCTAATGAACCTTCTCAGCTGAATTTACCTTGGAGGCATGATCGCTTAAACATCATTCAGGTATAAGCTCTGATTCCTATTGGATAGGACTGTCTCTCTTATCAACTAATGATTTATAATACACAGTGGAGGCTAAGTATATACATATCCATATGGCTCCTTGACACCCTGTGGCTGGGTTTGTCATACAATATTTGTGGTTCTTCAGAGAATAAGGTTTCCACAGTATTTAGATATAAAGCGATACATATTCCAATGGATATGGTTGCATATGGGTGTCTCAACTGCATTTGAGTTAAACTGATGCTTTGTTTAAGCTTGAAGCTGCACATTATCTTCAACTTAATTGTCCTTTTTAAAACCAGCAAGCACAACAATGAATCATGAATCATAGCCTTAAACATGCTTTGGCATTTCAACATATTATGAGCAATAATACAAATGCTATATGCACTTTAGGTTTCTTACACATTTTCATTGTTCACATTTAATTAAGTTCAATGTGTAGCTATTACATTTTTGCTGAAACTCAACTGCACACGACATTTGAACTTAAGATTTAGTTTTATTCAATACAGAAAAAGAAGAAGGATCGCTAAGGAGCAAAGAACTTGAACAACCACAACCCTGCTCCTAAGTATTTCAAAGTAATGTATTTGACATGCTCCTTAATTAAGGCTTTTTATCTAAAATACAGAATTAGGAGAGGTAAAAATGGTAGCAAAACTTTTTTTGATATCAGGCGATTTGACATGTTTCGCATTGAATAGGGTGGTACATGCGTCATGTAAATGTTGAGCAAATGGATACAAAGAAAAGGATTACAATGTCACTAAATGAAGTCTAGGCAGAAGAAAAGGAGGCAGATTGGTGGAATGTATTATTCAAATCCTTCATTTACTGGCTAAGCCAATTTGGTGCTGAGGCAAGTAACAGGGATGGCAATAATTCAGGGGAGGAGGCTGTGACTGCTGGTTGATATAATGGAATGTCTGCTGTCAGAGGAGTGCAGGAGATCCATCTAACTGGCTGAGCAGTGGGCCGACATATACAGCTGCTTCACCGATGATAATGTTGTGTGGGAGAAATAGGAGGCTGCACTCCAAGGTGCTTTTTGACGTTTAACAGCACTACTTACATATCTTCTTATTGTCCTCACAGCAACATACAAACACAGCAGACAGATGGAATGTTGCACCTTGCAAAGGTATGAAGTGATTAGACATGCAATGGTAATAATGTCTTCGCCATGTCAATTGAACAGCTTACCGGAGGCCAAAATTGGTAGCCATGTACCTATAATCTACATAGATAAATTGTATTTTAACTATTTTCTTGAAATGGTACAAAGGCATACTTGTATTCAAATATTGATATGAATATTAACAGTGTGGAAGGAAGTATTCTGAACCTCTATTTAAAGGTGGGGTAGGTAATTTTGGAGAAACCAGCTGGAGTGTGCTAGAATTTGAAAATAGAGAACAGGAGAAAATCTGCCACTTCCTTACAGAGCCCCTCCTCCAACACACACGAACGCGCACATGACCAATGAGGGCACGAGATAAGTTTGTGCACAGATGGAAGGCTGACAGGCAGGTAGGCCACCCAGTTATTTTAGCCGGGCCGGCTGAAATGATTGGTCGTGCTTTTTACAGTTCTACGGCTTCCACAGATGATATTTTTTTATGGATTTTTTTGTCAAAGCACTTCAGATATTCATTGCTATCGGGATGTTTAGAAAATTCCATGGAATATAACAACAAGTGTATCTCAAGCTGGTTTCTCAAACTTACCTACCCCACCTTTAAAGGGGCCCTACTGTTATTTTTTGGGGGGGGTTTCCCTTTCCAGTTAGTGTGTTATATAGGTTGTTGTGCATGTAAATGGTCTCCAACACACTCAAACGACTCGATTGTAGTCTTTTGTTTACTTCCATAACATAGTGACATCACTATGTTACACTCTCACTTCTTTTGGCTAGCGCTCCAATACATTATATGTGATGGGCCAAGGGGTGGGAACTCTCTAATGGCGCATTTCCACCGCAGGACTCGCTCGACTTAGTACGGTTTTGTTAGGCCTTGTTAGGCCCGGCTCACTTTAATGCTGCGCTTCCATTACAGTTTAGGAACTGGGGTAGTATCTATAGTAACGCAGTGTAGGCGGAGCCGTGACGTCATCTTCAATGAGCACCCCAGAAAAACAACATCAGCCGTTAGCTGTTAGCACTCAGAGCTCACAGCTCACAGCTCACAGCTCCTCATATCTGTTCAGAAACTAGACAAAAGTTAAACAAGTACAAACCACAGACTGTCTGTGTCATGGCGAATACAGTCGCTGGTTTATTTATGTCTGTATAGGCCGTTGTTGTGAGTGTGGACGGTCGGAGCATATACAACGTTAGCTTAGCCAATCTCCATTCAGAAAACACGCATTTTAAAAGGTGTTTCGCCTGCCGTCTGTCTGCAGACTTGTCAAAGCATTAATTCATGGTTTTTACTAACCGGTATCAGTATGTTGTTACTTCGGCATCATTTTGAAATGTGTATTACAATTAAATCACGGTCAAATATGTTAATCTTGTTGTAGTTGTAGCCCCCTTGCCAGCGATTCTCTCTAGTTTAGCAAACTCAGCCCGACTCAGCCTGGTTGTTGGCCCCGATAGAACCACGATTTTGTCGGGCCAGAAAAAAGGTGAAAAAGCAGCCCCGGGCCGGGAATTGGCATAGTGGAAACGCAACCAAAAACGGGCCCGGCACGACACGGCACTCTTAAACCGTGCTCCGCAATTGACCAATCACAAAAGAGCCGGCCAGCTAACCAAGCAGAACAGACTGGGCTCTGGTTTCAGACAGGGGGTGAAAAGAGGTGCTAAATAAATAATAAATAATGTACATTTCAAACATGAAAGCATGTCAACACGTCTCAGTGGAAACGCCAAATACACATTTGAACCTGAAAATGACAGTAATAGAGCCCATTTAAGTATAACAAGCAATACCTCACTGTTAAACTCCTGCTATAAGTAAATGTCCTTAAGTTTTAATAGTTCTCAATTGGAAATTTGAGGCAGAGCGATTGCATAAATATTGTTAAGCAATGCTCAGAATAATCAATTGAGAAACTTTAAGTAAAAGCCTATTATTACAAAAACGTTAAAAGTACTCGAGGGAGAGAAATGGTCCCTGTGAGTGTATATAACATTCCTAATGACATGCTTCATACTCAAATATGCATAGGGGAGTAAATGTACACTTAAATTCCATCATTGAATATTAACAAGGCAATATACAATGTATTTGCATTTAATGGCTTCATCTAAAATTCTATTGAGCAATAACAAGCAGTGACAGAAAGACGGACGCGAACGATAAAAGGATAGAGAACAATCTGTATGAAGGGACGAGTTTAACCTGCGCAGCACCAACCAAAGAATTGCAATGAGCAAACTAACTCTGAAGAACAATTTGCATAAACACTAGGTAGAGCGCTGAGTGGGATTAGGTTACGACACAGTTCCCAAGCCATGAACCTTTGTGGGAGTACCATTTGCATTCGTTTAAATATTTAGTCCGCACTGATGATAATTTATCTCACAGTTTATAAGTTTAAATGTGCATGTAGAAGTGACATGGGCTGTCACTGGGAGGATCATTGTTTTACTACACAGTTGGGTTAGAAACTTATTTTGTTCTTCTGAAATATCAATCACCCGCTGTAGACTAGCACAAGGAGACCAATTTGAGGTTTGATGCCTTATCAGCGGCTCTGCAGGGGTAGAGAAATGACGCTTAAGCCAAGGTATTACCCATGGTGACGTTTAGTGTCTCTGCTTTGTCTGTGCTCATTATGGAGCAGTCAAGGTGTCAGATTTACCTCTTCATTTCCCCGAGAACCTGAATAATAATTAGTGCGAGGGTCTTACTTGCTCTGTAATTTACCGAACATGATGTCCCCCCCCCCCCCCTCCTCCTCCTCCTCCTGTGTATGTTTCCTGTGAAGATATTTGACAGCTTGGGTACCGGTAGAGACAGACAGCTCACAGTGGAGAGCAGAGCGTGGGCAACACTCATGGAGGAGGGCCCGGGCCCCCTGGTGGCTGCCTCAGCGTGACCGGTGGGATAAACACACCCCCACCTACACTAAAAGCCTTACAACAGAGACACAGCGATTCAGCTGTGACATGCAGTCTGTGCCCTGTGACTCTGGAATGAACAAGGTTTATTTATGGTGGGGATGGATGAAGAAAAGCTGAAAATACCCGATGTTGGTACTTTCAGCTCTCCCAGCTGAGCTACTGGGTTGACCGCACTCCCTTTATCCAGGGGAATGGAGCTCTATGTCTGTAAATAGTGTCCAGCTCATATTGATACACTTACAGGGAATGCACAGTGGAGTTATTTTGACGGGGATGCAAGACATATATAATTAAAAGGGCCTCCTTTGGTCAATTTTGTTCTACCTTCTTCTCCATCATTAGCTTGGAGGCAATAGGGGTAAAACATTTTACACACAGCATCCAGTCAAAATGCACTACATGCATGATGCATTGGCTTGTTCGGCCTCGTGGGCTCAATCTATCCACAGGCAACAAGTACATTGACAGTGACTTCATGGCGATTCTGAGTAGAGTGATAGATTGATTTCATTTGAATATCACAACAATTTGACCTTGTAGTCAAAGTGAAGTGCCTTCTTTGCAGTTCCTTTCCCATCAAGCTGAAGACAATCACTTTACCTGAGATATAACTGCTTCATTAAGAAACCCTATGGGAAATATGTCCTTGGATTCCACCTTAATAATTATTATATTCACAATAACCGCAGCCCATGATGAAGCATACACTTACAATACATCTGTGTTTTAATTATTCAAGGACATTCCCCGACTAGGATTTCTTTTTTTTTACTTGGCTGCAAGCCTGTTTGAAACCATGAGATACTCTGACTCAATGCCACCGTTTATACAGTCAGCAATCCTCTCACCTGTCTACACATGTACTGGCAGCCGCTCCATGCCCCAGAGGGATAAAGAATAACTAGTTAATTATTCATCTAGTGGAACTGATGCCGTCTTTCATTATTTGAAATGTCTTGAGAAACATCTCAGCACGTCACTACAGACAGAGAATACCAGTGGAGATGTATCAGGAGAGATCCTCTCAGTCCTGAAGGAGGTGCTGCCCTTTCAGGATCTCTATCTGCTGTCAGATAAGCTTTACCCACCTGTCTCCAATCTGTATGCTAAGCTAGGCTAACCAGCAGCTGGCGGTAGATATGAACGGGGATGTTGGGGGAATTAACTTCACTTTATTCACCTTTAATGACTTGAGACTTTACCTGCAAAAACAAAAATACTTCTAACATGAATTTTTTGTGATCGTTTTATGTTTTTAGTTTATATATTTGATATTGAATATATACTGTAGAATGTATAACATTGTCAATGTTGACATTACAACTTATTTTTTTTTTGTTTATTAACGTTTACATCTTTAAAAGTGATAAGGGAATATATTTGGAATTAGAAGAAAGTAGAACAAATCTGATAGCGTTTGTATAGTAATTCGTTTTTTTATTTAATAACTTTAAAAAAACAACAAAAAATAACTAATAATTTAAGAATCCAGGAAATCACATTGTAGGATTTTTAATGAATTAATTGGTAAATTCCTCTGTAAAATAAGTATTTGTTCACCTACAAACAAACAAGATTTCTGGCTCTCACAGACCTGTAACTTCTTCTTTAAGAGCCTCCTCTGTCCTCCACTTGTTAACTGTATTAATGGCACCTGTTTGAACTCGTTATCAGTATAAAAGACATCTGTCCACAACCTGAGACAGTCACACTCCAAACTCCACTATGGCCAAGACCAAAGAGCTGTCAAAGGACACCAGAAACAAAATTGTAGACCTGCACCAGGCCGGGAAGACTGAATCTGCAATAGGTAAGCAGCTTGGTGTGAAGAAATCAACTGTGGGAGCAATTATTAGAAAATGGAAGACATACAAGACCACTGATAATCTCGCTCGATCTGGGGCTCCACGCAAGATCTCACCCCGTGGGGTCAAAATCATCACAAGAATGGTGAGCAAAAATCCCAGAACCACACGGGAGGACCTAGTCAATGACCTGCAGAGAGCTGGGACCAAAGTAACAAAGGCTACCATCAGTAACACACTACGCCGCCAGGGACTCAAATCCTGCAGTGCCAGACGTGTCCCCCTGCTTAAGCCAGTACATGTCCAGGCCCGTCTGAAGTTTGCTAGAGAGCATTTAGATGATCCAGAAGAGGATTGGGAGAATGTCATATGGTCAGATGAAACCAAAATAGAAGAGGTGTTTGGAGGAGAAAGAATGCTGAGTTGCATCCAAAGAACACCATACCTACTGTGAAGCATGGGGGTGGAAACATCATGCTTTGAGGCTATTTTTCTGCAAAGGGACCAGGACGACTGATCCGTGTAAAGGAAAGAATGAATGGGGCCATGTATCGTGAGATTTTGAGTGACAACCTCCTTCCATCAGCAAGGGCATTGAAGATGAAACGTGGCTGGGTCTTTCAGCATGACAATGATCCCAAACACACCGCCCGGGCAACAGTGTCTGAAAACCTTGTGAAGACTTACAGAAAACGTTTGACCTCTGTCATTGCCAACAAAGGTTATATAAAAAAGTATTGAGATGAACTTTTGTTATTGACCAAATACTTATTTTCCACCTTAATTTGCAAATAAAGTCTTTAAAAATCAGACATGTGATTTTCTGGATTTTCTTTTTCTCATTTTGTCTCTCATAGTTGAGGTATACCTAGGATGAAAATGACAGGCCTCTCTCATCTTTTTAGGTGGGAGAACTTGCATAATTGGTGGCTGACTAAATATTTTTTTGCCCCACTGTACATACATATATGACAGATGAAATATTAAATATTGAACAGATTATATAAATATAAAATGTACAATTGGGTTTTATTCCAAGATAAACTATGAAAAAGAGAGTTCTCTTCCAGCCAGAGGTGATTTTGTATACAGAGTTATTGCAGTGGGCAGGAATGTTTTCCTGTATCGGTCCTTGTGCAGCAGTCTGTTGGAGAAGGAGCTCCTGTCTGTCCAGCTGCAGCTGGAGAGGATGGTGGGGTTATCCATGATGGACAACAGCCTGTTCAGTGTCCTCCTCTCCTCCACAGCTTCAAAGGGGTCCAGCTTGATGCCGATGACAGACCCAGCTTTCCTGATCAGTTTATTGATCCTGCTGTAGTCACCGGCTCTGATGCTGCCCCCCCAGCAGACCACAGCAAAGAAGAACAGACTGGTAGAAGATCTCCAGCATCTTGCTGCATACGATGAAGGATCTCAGCTTCCTCAGAAAATAGAGTCTGTTCATCCCCTTCTTGTACACAGCTTCAGTGTTGATCCTCCAGTTCAGCCCATTGTCTAAGTGCACTCCCAGGTATTTGTAGTTCTCCACAACAGCCACATCCTCTCCCAGAATGCACAGGGGCTGAGGAGACATCCTCTTCCTCCTGAAATCAATGACCATCTCCCTGGTCTTGGCCACATTCAGAAGCAGATGATTTCTTCCAGTCCACTCTACAAAATCACCCACCAGCGCTCTGTACTCCTCCTCCCGTTCATCCCTTATACACCCTACCACTGCAGAGTCATCTGAAAGGAGAGTGCACAGTCCCCTGTGGGGCTCCAGTACTACCAACCACCACATCAGACAGCACACTGCCCAGCCGGACGTACTGTGGTCTGTCTGTGAGGTAGTTGGTAATTCAGGAGATGGTGGACGAGTTTACCCTCAAAGCCTGCAGCTTGTCACTCAGTAGCCGAGGCTGGATCTTGTTGAATGCGCTGGAGAAAAAAGGTGATTCTCACAGTGCAACCCGATCCATCCAGGTATGAGTGAGCACGATGCAGCAGGTAAATAATGCAGGGTTCATAGGGTCATTACATACCTGGAAAAGTCATGGAAATTCAAAATGAAAATTCCAGGCCCTGGAAAAGTTATGGAAAACAATATTTTTCCCAAAGTTTTGGAAAAGTCATGGAAATGTACCTAAAGTTGCATCAAATATAATTTGTATTTGATCTAATCGCCGAAATAGTAATACTATAATGATAATAAATACTGTATCGTACAGTAATGAAACGTAAAATGGCATTTAACTGACGAGGTTGCTGGTGAGAGATTTTTACAATCACGCCCTAGTCTAGTCTACAGTGGCTTTAGCGTGTAGAAGCTAGTAAGCCTACTATTTGATTTGTTTTAAGTCGGCACAACATGTTTCATATGCAGACCTTATTTTCCAGCTTACCATGTTAAAATAAAAATGTTTCAGTGGTACCGCTGAGAAAGAGTACTTTTTTTGGTCATGGAAAATGAGGTAAAGGTCATGGAGAAGTAATTGAAAATCATTGGTGAAAAAGTGTATGAACCCTGAATAATGGCATCGTCCACCCCCAGGTGAGGCTGGTGGGCAAATTGCAGAGGGCCTATAAATGATCTCACCTGTGGTCTGAGATGGCCAAGACCAGCCTCTCCAGCACCTTTATCACATGGGATGTGAGAGCTACTGGCCGATAGTCATTGAGCCCAGAAGGAGTTGTCTTCTTACGGACAGGAACGTCTTCCACTGCTCAGGTTGAACAGGTGTTGGAGAACAGGAGACAGCTGGCGGGCACAGGTCCTCAGGGCCCTGGGGCTAATACCATCCGTGAGCTGGTATTAGCTGTGATTTTACCCAAATTTCCCAAGAACAATTGACTTGGGACTTCCTTAATACTTGAACCAAATGACTTCAACACAAACCTGGATAAGAAATTGGAATATTCTCATCCAACTCTCAGCAAGAAAGCAAATATGCATATTTCCCAACATACCAAAGTATTCCTTCAACCAAGCCAACATTCATTTGTGTGCATGAAACTATTAAATGAAACTAAATAAGTAAAAACAACAAGTTAAACCATTATGGCAATAATATATGCATGAATACTGATGAAACCATCCTCATCCTACACAGTATTGTTTTCTCCATTCACAACATCTGATTCATGCTATAGGATCTAAACAGACTGATGGCGGATCAGAGGCCAGGGAAGTGGACTCAGGCACATGTGCTGTGGATTCACATCGCTCTCGCAGCCATTTCAAACCGAGCGTTGGTACAGTGTGGCCGCGGCTTGTGTGTCTGTCTGCAGGCATTTAGCAATGAGGCGCCCACCAGTCTGCATCTGTCTGACTGCAGCCAGGGAGCCCGGGCCTTCCAGTGCCCTATCCATAAGAGAACTGAGCCCAGCAGGCAGCCCACACAGATGCTGTGCATACCGACAAAAGGACATCCGCCTACATTGTGTTTTCTAGCTGATTCCCCAGCTCACGTAACGATGAGAGAAGCAGAGCAGATTGTGAAGTGTGTGATCAGTGGAGGTGGGAAAGTGTTTATGGAGAAATACTTACCTCAGTTTCTGTAAAACTTTTCATTACTGCACTGCAGAGTTTCTCGAATGAAAAGAGGAGGGTCAAAGGTTGTGAGCTGGCTTATGATTTCTGACAGATGGTGCTGGGTAAGGGATTGTTTTGATAAACTCGGGTTGAAAGTACTTAATTCTTTTGATCGCCTTTGCATCTGGGAAGGTGAGAGGAGGGCAATTGAAGCGCACTCACAAACAGCAGGTACAGGTTCAGTTGTTATTGAAGGAGGGGTTAGAGCAATATAAGCACAACACTCACACACACACATCGAAATGCATAGACATGCCGACAACCGCACACACATGTTTTTGTTAAGTTGACAGCGGTGTGCGACTTCTGTCTCAGCTGAAATTTCCATTGAGGCTTAGACATAGCACGAAATCCCTCATAAGCTTATTAGCTTGACATGTTAATCACTGCTTATTAACACAGGATTTTATTCATGAACTCACATTACGGAGTACAATATTTATAATAACTTCATTTAAATGGCCAGTATGGAAAATTAATAAGGGATCGCTGTTAAATAAATATCTCACAACAGCTCAACGTTGCTTATTAATGGTATTTAAACCTTCATCAGTACATGAGCACAGCTCCTGGTTTTAATTGAATGTGCAAATAGTAAATAGTAAAAAGTAATGAACACCAGAGGGAATTTCTCTCCCACACACTCCCCCCTTGTGCCTAACACGCATTGGACTCATTTGTTTACGTCTGTAACATGGTGACATCACTATGGAACACTCACTCTTTAATTGGCTAGCGTTCCAACACATTGTACATGATAGGCCAAGCTGCGGGACATCTCTAAGCAGTTGACCAATCACAACAGAGCCGGCCAGCTAACCGATCAAAGCAGACTGGGCTAGGGCTGCTCGATTATGGCAAAAATCATAATATCGATTATTTGGGTCGATAATTGCGATTATTAAATGCGATTATTAATTAACTTTGAAAACATCAATTTATTGTACTTTAAAACAAACACAAATAATAATTTGAACTTTTTAACTGTTGAATTATACGTTCAGGGTAATCAACTGAAAAACCAATACAAAATAAAATAAAATAAATTATACATTCATGTCTATATTTAAATAAATAATATCAAAATAATAAATAAACAAGATCAACAAACATGTTGCAGTGCACTGTCACAACCAGAAAACTCTTTAACTTATAAAAACGATTATCCATTTACTTTGAAAACATCAATTTATTGGAGAAAAAACATTTGAACAGTATGTTTTTAATAATTCAACTGAAAAAAAAAATATTTAAAAAAAAAGAAAGTCATAATAATGATAACAAAATAATCTTTTTTTTCGATTACGTTGTTTTCGTAATCGTTGCAAGCCATAATCGTAATCGCGATTAAAATACGATTCATTGAGCAGCCCTAGACTGAGCTCTGGTTTCAGACAGAGGGTGAAAATAGGTGCTGCAGCAAAGCATGGAGAAATGTCACAGTAGAGGCACAAAATACAAATATGAACTTGAAAATGAGAACAATGCAGGATGTTCTCATTCACTTATTTGCATTCACCCATATGCCATGCAGGTGCATCATTCTCATATGGGCCTTAAGTCTAAAATATGAAAACAACCATTTGCTGTGCTGTTTTTTTTTTGAGAAATCTGTTTTCCATAATCTGTGAGTGGCCCAAAAAAAGCTCTTTGCTTTAATTTGAAGATGACTTCTGGCCAAAAATTTAAAAAATCAATGTTTTTTTCTTTGATAAAATTATTGTTCTGAATGATTCACTTCTCAAACTCTGACTAACCCCGCACAATTGTCCTGTGAGCAAATAAGATAGTGCCTACAATCAAATACAGTTATGGAATTAGTGAATTCATGCATGAGCCTTGTGCCGCACAAACGGCTAATTGTCATCTGTCTTAGTCACCACCATGTTATACACATTTGGAGCTGGCACAGAACGCTCTGCAGGGTTTTTAGATAGTTCCAGTCACTGATCTGTGACATTAACACGAAGGTTGTTTCGGTCATAAAGAATAGAGAGTTTATGCAAAAAGAGATTTGAACTGTTGACACACATTCTTATCCAAATATGAGTCGAAGGCTCAGGGATTTCAACTGACTGCTCTCCCTGTATGGTCATGCTCTTATGTGAGCCTTGTTGAATCTATAATAGTCTATTTGCCAGCATTGTGAACCCGGAAATGTTGTATACCCCCAAGTTTTACGTTAGAAATGTATACATTACATTACATTTCATTTAGCTGACGGTTTTATCCAAAGCGACTTACAATAAGTACATTCGACCAGGAAGATACAACCTTGAAGAAAACAGAATCATATAAGTACATCAGGTTTCATAGAGCCAAACATTTCAAGTGCTACTCAACTGGCTATAGATAAGCCAGTCCTTTATTAGTATATAAGTGCTTTATAAACAGTTCTTTTTTAGTAATTATATCGCTCGAAGTGGAGTCGAAAGAGATGAGTTTTCTGTCTGCGCCGGAAGATGTGCAAGCTATCTGCTGTCCTGATTTCAATGGGGAGCTCATTCTACCATGTTGGAGCCAGGATAGCAAACCCACGTGTTTTTGCTGATGGGAACTTGGGCCCCCCTCGCAGTGCGGGTACAGCGAGCTGTTTGGCCGATGCAGAGCGGAGTGCATGTGCTGGGGTGTACGGTTTAACCCTGTCCTGGATGTAGGAAGGGCCAGATCCATTCGCAGCATGGTACGCAAGTACCAGTGTCTTGAAGTGGATTCTAGCAGTTACTGGAAGCCAGTGAAGGGAGCGGAGGAGCGGCGTGGTGTGGGAGAATTTTGGAAGGTTGAAGACCAGACGAGCCGCTGCATTCTGGATGAGCTGCAGAGGTCGGATGGCACATGCAGGTAGAACAGCCAGGGGGGAGTTGCAGTAGTCTCGGCGTGAGATGACGAGAGCCTGGGCCAGAACCTGCGTCGCTTTCTGGATCAGCTGGGGACGTATCCTTCTGATGTTGTAAAGCGTGTATCTGCAGCAGCGGGTTGTAGCAGCAATGTTTGCAGTGAAGGACAGTTTGTTATCTAGGGTCACACCCAGATTCATTGCATTCTGAGTCGGGGAAACAACAGAGGTGCCGATGTTGATTGTTAGGTCAAGAGTGGGACAATCTTTTTCCGGAAGGAAAAGCAGTTCAGTCTTGTCAAGGTTGGGCTTGAGGTGATGAGCAGACATCCACTGAGAGATGTCAGCTAGACAAGCAGAGATGCGTGCGACGACCTGGGTATCTGAGCGGGGAAAGGACAGAATTAATTGGGTGTCGTCAGCTTAGCAGTGGTACAAGGAGAAGAGGAGGGGACCACGAACAGAGCCCTGAGGGACCCCTGTAGTTAATTGACAAGGGTCGGACTCGGACCCTCTCCAAGTTACCCTGTAGGTGCGGTCTTTGAGGTATGAGGTGAGGAGGGAAAGTGCAGAGCCTGAAACTCCATGTTCTTGGAGAGTGCGAAGGAGGATCTGATGGTTCACCGTGTCGAATGCAGCAGACAGGTCCACCAGACTGGTGCGGATCCAGAAGGTTGTTCTGATGGAGATAACAGGAGAGTTGTTTAAAGACAGCGCGTTCAAGTGTTTTAAACAGGAATGGGAAGAGAGAGACAGGCCTGTAGCTTATAACATCAGACGGGTTGAGAGTGGGTTTCTTTAGGAGAGGGTTTACTCTTGCCTCCTTGAGACTGTTTGGAAAGTGACCAAAAGTTAGAGAAGTGTTGATGAAATGGGTGAGAAACGGTAGAATATCAGGAGCGATAGTCTGAAAGAGGTTTGAGGGGATAGGGTCCAGAGGACAGGTGGTAGGACGGGCAGAGGTAATGAGGGTAAGAACCTCACTTGGAGAGAGAGGGGAGAAGGAGGTCAGTGTGTGGGTGAAAGGTGGGTCTGGTGACCCAGCGGTGAGTAAAGGTGAGTCAGAAAAAGAAGAGCGAATATCAACAACCTTTTTTTCAAAGTAGTTAACAAAGTCGCTTGACAGAAGGGAGGAGGGTGAAGGGGCTTTGGGGGGGTCCAAGAGGGTGGAAAAGATTAAAAATAGTTTCTTGGGATTGGAATAGGAAGATTGGATCTTATCTGATCTTAAAGTGCTTTTTGCCTGAGAGATCGAAGCGGAGAAAGAGGATTGGATTTCCACCAATTCCGCTCTGCTGCCCGAAGGATGGTTCTATTAGCACGCAGTGCGTCATTTAGCCAGGGAGCAGGAGGGGACTGACGAGCCTGCCGAGATGTGAGAGGACAGAGAGAGTCCAGAGAGGATGAGAGAGTAGAGAGGAGAGTTTCTGCAGCAGAGTTTGGAGGCAGGAGTTGGAACGAGTCAGAGGAAGGGAGGGCTGAGAGCACCGATGAGGCAAAGGTAGAGGGGGAGAGGGAACGAAGGTTGCGGCGGACAGGTGCAGGATGAGAAGAGATTAGTTTGTTATGTTTGGAAAGGGGTAGAGAGAATGAAATTAAGAAGTGATCGGATGTGTGGAGCGGGTTTACAGAGAGGTTAGAAGTAGTGCAGTTCCTTGAGAATATGAGATCAAGGACATTGCCAGCTTTATGAGTTGGTGGGGATGGAGACAGTGAGAAAGCAAAGGTGGTTAACAGAGATGTTAGTTTGTCTATCTTCCCTGTCTGGAGGTTGAAGTCTCCGAGAAGTACAGCGGGAGGGCCAGTTTCAGAGATTTGTGAGAGGAGATTATCTAACTCCTCCAAGAAGACCCCCCAAGGCGCCTGGTGGACGGTAGAGAACAACAATGGTTAATTGTATAGGATGGGTTACTGTGATGGCATGGAATTCAAAGGTGGAAGGAGTGAAGTTAGGTAGCTTGAAGAGGGAAAAGCTCCAGTTGGGAGAGAGCAGGAGACCAGTGCCACCTCCTCTGCCAGTGGGTCTGGGTGTGTGGGTGAAGGAATATGCTGTGGAGAGAGCTGCTGGGGTGGATGTGTTGGATGGAGTAATCCAGGTCTCCGTGAGAGCAAGGAAATCCAGAGACTGCAGGGAAGCGTAGCCAGAGATGAAGTCAGCCTGAGGAACAGCTGACTGGCAGTTCCACAGGCCCCCTGAAACTAGATGTTGGATCTCAGTGGAGCATGTGGGATAGACGAGAGCAGGCCGGTTATATCGATTAGGAGATAGACGGGGCTAGTGATAATTGCGAGCAGACACATGAACAGGAATGGAGAAAATAAACATGATTATAGCATGAGGGGCTAGAAAACCAAAGAAAATAAAATAAAACACCAGCGATACTTAGCTCAATTAAAGTAGGATTTGCCTCCTCTTTGCCTCCCTCGTGACTCCCGCAGGACTCCGATGTCTTTGTCAGTCTCCCGCAGGACTCCAATGTCTTTGTCATTCTTTGACTCCCGCAGGACTCCAATGTCTTTGTCAGTCTCCCGCAGGACTCCAATGTCTTTGTCATTCTTTGACTCCCGCAGGACTCCAATGTCTTTGTCAGTCTTCGTCTGGCTGACGCTGAAGCTGACGCTCCAGGAAAGAGCTACCTAAGATGGACACCTGATTGCTGAGTTCTCACAGCTCTAATTAGTTAACTCTTTTCAGCTGATGGGCGACAGCAGAGTGTCCCTGCCTATTGTAATGCAGGGTTGAGGCGCGTGACTCACTGAGACCTGTGTAACAGGTTCAGTTGAGTAGATCTGAGATTTAAAATCTCTCAAAAGCGCAGTTTTAGCTACAATAACTACAGAACAATTATACAGAGTAGAATAAATGAAACAGAGAAGTCTATTTAAACAAGAATATAGCTTACAGTGATTGCTGAGTCAATGGGTAGTGTCCTCACCCGGTCATAGATGCACACTAATTTGTATATATTGGACAAGTTGCACAATTAGCGGAAGTTGCATTAATTAGCTTATGTGGACAATCGTTTGAAAATGGCTTGGCCGATTTGGACACTTTTTAAGTGTTTTTTGGGGTTATTGAGGATGCTCACTGCCTTTTCAGGATCCAAATTGTCCTTTTTAACCAGAAAGTGGCCATATTTGTACTCCCGGTGGGCTAATTTTGATGAAATGTAAGTCATTCCTTTAAGTATCTTACTGAAGAATCTCACCTTTCTCTTACTGCAGTGATGTTTTGACACATTGACACTGTTGTTGCATTTTGTTGTTGTATTTATTGCCTGACCAGTCAATAATATTGTGTCAGTATTTCTGAAATCCTGCACAGACACCTAACAGTGATGAAACACAGCAGTAGTTTGGTCGATACTCCTATGTTGTTATTAAAAGTTTCAATAAAATCCCAGAGAAGCGCTCTCAGGCCTCACAACCCACATCAAATTTTAAATGCTTCCTTCACTTCTCGCCCATCACGATGTTTGTTTAAGTCAGAAAGGGAATAACACCTGATTCTTGCCATCTGAAACATCTGTGCAATCCCCCATAATGCTCGCACCGTGGCACGTCTGAACTTTACTTTGATTAGGATTGTGACAAGCGGAGATAATCACGCATCACTTCCTGGAGAAGCTGCTCTGCTCTCCAAGGAAAACACTTTGAATCAAATGACTACATCACTGGGGGGTCCCTTAAAGGAGACTTTAAAAAGCCAAAATGAAAATAAATCAGAAAGTTTCTTCTATCTTCATGAAAGGCTTAATGTCGGATTGAAAAAGAAGCTAATGTAAGCTTACAAAAGCAACGTTTTTAATAATTACTGTACATTTTAAAAGAAATGACTGTAACTCTGTGGTACTATTGAGTGTGCCAGGAAGAGATATGAATACTCATTCCACATGAAGTATTTACAAAGGTGTCTAATACGCAAATAAGCAACTATAAGAGCAGCAGCTGGTATTGCTACAACGATCCAATGAATAATCTGCTCCTGGCAAAAGATAGTTGCTTATTACATCACACGGAAAATGGCTGCATATTTTCCTGACACACTTCTGAAAATTATTAGGGTTGTACTTTTGGTTTCATAAAATAATTGAGACAAATGTATTCACGTTAAAGGCAATTTTAAGTTTTAAAAAGTAGCTTGAGTTAATGGGGGAGTTTATGTAAAACACAGGAAAGGTTTTAATGCTGAATGAGTTTGGTCTCACACATGCAAACCCAGGAGCCCCTGAGACAGAACAGCGTGTAGGAAGCACCGCTGAGAACAGATCCTGCTTTGTTTCCGGCCTGCAGCTCTCATGTGTGAGGCATGCAGCATATGGAGGCATTCATCTGTAAAACCCACCGGATCCTTGGGCATTCACAACATAAAGCTCGGTTTTTCTCTCTAACTTTCTGCATTAATTCTTAAAATCTGCAAGGTGATTTCAAAGAAGGAAAACATCGATTTGCTTTCTAGCTTAGATATATGTAGATGAGATGATCCTAATACTTCCTATCTGTATGAGGAAATATATACAGCCAACAGCTTAAGGACTATAGTCACTATACACATTAGTGAACAGCTCTATCAAATGATAACACAATCCTTAATTAACACCTCAAAACATCTGAAAAAGGATAATTTAAAACCATGCTTTGGGGTTTTACCGGGGGTTATGTTTGTGATTGTTTCTTGGTTGCTGTTTCCCAATGCTAAAATATAAAATAGGGTAATGAGGGGTTCTTTTTTACAGTAGCCACGTTTTCATGTAAATGTATGGCACATTTTAACCACATTTTGAGAAAATAAAATATTACAAGGTTTCAGTGTTTCCACTCTAACGCACCTTGAGCTAGGCTAGCGTTTTGTAACAGTTTCTACAGTCTTTGTGCTAAGCTAAGCTACGTACGTACTTTCTCGCTTTTGACTTGATTCGAAGAGAGGGCATTTACGTACACACGTTTTGCCTTTCTACTTGTGCTTCTTACCTCAGCTGAAGGGAGTGCATTTGCGTATTCATGTTGTGCCTCTCCACCTGGGTGTCTGACTTCTTACTTTATTCCAAGGGAGTGGGCCTCCCTACTTGGGTTTCTTACTTCATCTGAAGGGAGGGCATTTACGTACACACGTTGTGCCTCTCCACCTGTGTTTCTGACAGCTCACTTTGTTCTAAGGGAGTGTATTGATGTACACGCCTCTCTACTTCGGTCTTCTACTTTCGTCTATTTCGAGGGGAGTGCATTTACGTACACACGTTGTGCCTCTCTACCTCTGTTTCCGACTGCTTCCTTCGTCCTGACCGAGACATGTATCAGTGGTGGATTTAGGATTGTAGAAGATCCGGGGCTTAGCCCAGGAGTTGTTGTGGGGTCCGGGGGCATGCTCCCCCGGGAAGATTTTTTTTTAAATATTGAAGTTAAAAGCATCAATCTGGTGCACTTTGAGAGCAACATTAACCCTACCTTAATAATACCTTAAAGCGGACAAAAGGCAATGGAGAACACTTGTTCATTAACACCCTTTAATGAAGCAAACCAGTGTTGTAATCATGTCAACAATTCACGAGTTCAAGTCACAAGTCCGAGTCACCAAGGGAGAGTCGTAGTCGAGTCCGAGTCCAAGTCCGAGTCACCCAAGGAGTGTCCGAGTCGAGTTAGAGTCCGAGTCATCATTACCTGTGTTTGAGTCCGAGTCCAAGTCCGAGTCACCTAAGAAGAATCCAAGTCAAGTCCGAGTCACCTAAGAAGAGTCTAAGTCAAGTCCGAGTCACAAGTCTTCATGTATTAATCTTTGTGGATATATCTGTTGAAATGTAGCTGCTCCTGTACATTGCTTTTATCCTGTCATGTTATACTAATCTGTCTATTGAACTGCAGTGAAGCGAGTTTGGCTACAATTCTTGTAATAGGTGCTATACAAATATAAAGCTTATTACTAATATTAATATTATTATATATAAATAAACTATATTTAAAATGAGTTACCTTTTAGAGAAGTTATTATATTTATATGCCAATATTTTCCCATGGTAAAGTTTTATTTTTTTGCACTTTTATTTTGATAATAATAAGATTGGGACTCTTATTACCAGTTAAATCGGTTTACTGATAAAGATTTAGCCCCAGAAAGCACATGGCTACTTAGCATGCAAAATTAGGTCATTCTGCATGTTAAGTAGCCATGTGCTTTCGTGTTATGGCTGAATCTTTATATTTGTATTAGATCACCTCTGATGATATATAGTGTTCAAAACAGCCTATATGTCTGAACTCAATCCTTAGAGTAATGTGTTACGGAGCCTTCTCTTCAATATTGTTTCCACATAACGAACATTGTGTGCTGCTCTTTTCCAATGTGGAAGCAGAATGTGTGAAAGCATACAGCAGATACGGGGTGTGTCTTGACATCTTTAGACTGGAATAGCGGGGCCCAGTACGTGAACTCGCCACGCAGGTGCACATGCCAGGATAGAGGACATCAGACTTCAGAGAAGATTTTCCCGAGTCCAAGTCGGAGCATCAATGTACAAGTCGAGTCCGAATCATCGTGCGGGGGAGAAATTCACGAGTCCGAGTCCAAGTCATCGTGCGCGAGAATTCACGAGTCCAAGTCGCGTCAATCAGTGTGCGAGTCCGAGTCGAGTCACGAGTCCCGAAAATCAGCACTCGAGTCCGAGTCCAGGACTCGAGTGCTCCATCTCTGGTTATATCTTAGGATAATTTTTAGTCATGTTCTGTATACATACTAACATATAAGGGTGTACTTAGTGTGGTTACTCCATGTTTACTAGCTATAACATTAACGTTACATCACTCTTTTTCACTTCTAGTCAGCCAGAGTGCAGATATCACCATTAGATTCACAAACCTGAAACATCATCCATTTCTTCACTGCTGGTGATGACATTGTTGTCAGCTGCTGATACTGCTGCTGCTGCTGCAGCTTGTGGCGCCTGCTTCGATGAAAATAACTTTCTAATATCCATAACTTTATAGGCTATTAGCTTAAAACTTGTCAGGCACTAGGAAGGATCACTTCTTCTTCAGGGCAGGGAAGGCTACGCAATACTCAGGCTAATGTCCCGCTGCGGCTGCCTCTCTGGTGGACTCCGGTACTGCACATTACTCCCGAGACGTTTTCAACATTTTCTTTTTACTTTTTTTTTAAACATCCGGGGCTTTTCAGAAAACATCCGGGGCTTGAGCCCAAGTAGCCACCCCCTAGCGCCGCCACTGGCATGTATGTATACACGTTGTCCCTCCCCACCTCTGTCTTCTATCCCCTTGGGTCAAAGGTCATAATTTTTAGGACTCCTTCGACCGACTTGCGCCGGCCCGTGCCTTGCTTTACCTTGGACTTCTGTTAGAACTGCTCGGGTCTTGATAGATTGAGTGGGGAAGTCCAGGAGATTCTCCCTAAATAATATTGTCTCTACTGTAGGCTATTTTTATTATATGTACAGCACTTTGGCTCGACCAAAAATCGTTTATAAATGTGCGAAATAAATAAAACTTGATTTGATTTGATTTGATTTGATAAGCTATTTCACTTCTGCCAGTTATTGTCATACTGACATGACAGTGGTATTAAACTTATAACTTGCAGTAAGAAAGCAAAGAACGTTTTTTCCCATTGAACTATTCCTTTAATTTAACCAAAAAAATCGGACCTGACTTGTCTTCGTAGATACTACTGCTATCTGAACTCCTATTAAACACAGTTTAACTTGTTTTTCATCTTTTACATAAATATGATTCAATTGAGATATTATCTCAAATCTTCAAAATGAAATTGCTTTTCAACTCTGATTATCAGGGGAGACGGAAAAAAAATCAGAAATGACTTTTTCCTCTCCGGAATACTGTTTTGTATCGTAGCTTCGTTAAAATCTACCGCGTCTTCTTCAGACTCACCTGACCCTGTGAAGCTGCAACACCGACAGATATCAGCGGGGCGAGACAAAGGCAATCACAGTCATCTTTACTTGTACCGTCTGAGGCTCCATGCAGGCCCGGTTCCAGAACAAAATGACTCAAGGTGCATCTGAGATTAGAGAGGGTGCAGTGGTAAAGTGCTATTTGTATAAGTGGGGAGTGGACCTAACACCCTATATGGGGGTCCTCACCTCCTCTAGGGGGTCCTCACTTCCTCTAGGGGGGTCCTCACCTCCTCTAGGAGGGTCCGGGGTCATGCTCCCTCGGGAAGATTTTTTTTTAAATATTGAAGTTAAAAGCATCAACCTGGTGAACTTTTAGAGCAAAATGAAGAGATCTACGGTATGGATCTATGTGCTCTTTGGTTGATTCATGCCTTCCCAGTCCCTTACCACGTACAAGAGCATGGCGCCAGTTGTTGTAGCCAGCTGTGGTGAAGGCATCTGACTTACTTGAACCGAAATGTCGACTCTACATGCATAGCAGAAGATGGCATTTTTTTCACATGAATATTCCAGCCAATCTCTGTTTTGAAACCATGAGCAGCAAAATGAGCGCCTTACCCCACTGTACAGGCGAGTTGGGTACTTTTTTAAATATACCTGGGCAGGCTCTGTTTTCCCGAGGTCCTCTGGCACATGCGGGCCGCTGAGGAGTGGCGGTGTTTGGGGCAACAAAAGCGGCTGCTCCGCCTCCGTGGGCGAGGCGGACGTTAGTGTCCACGACAGTGGCCGCGCGGGTAACGTAATGTCCCCATGATCTGAACTGTTATTACCTGCAGTAAATGCAGTGTTACTGCTGGCGACAAGGGCTGGTTGTTTTAACCATTTTCTGATGTCCATCATTGACTGCTGTGTAAGCACCTTGCAAATGACGAACGCACAGCGGCACAGCACGCGCACCTGACATAATAACGTTACTTACCGTTTAAATTGAACAAATAAATGCAGCAGACAATGTTATTTAACCACAATTACAATTTTTTTTATTTCAACTATATTCTTCTTCTTCTTCTTCTTCTTCTTCTTCTTCTTCTTCTTCTTCTTCTTCTTCTTCTTCTTCTTTTTATTATTATTATTATTATTACTACTATTATTATTATTATGTAATATTTTTCACTTTTCATTTTTTTCACTTTTCATTTTATTTTTTCACTTTTCATTTTTCAAATGAGGGTGCATAACGACTCAACTGAGGGTGCAATGCACCCTTATGCACCCCCGTAGAACCGGGCCTGGCTCCATGTGACAAAGTCATTAAAATTATTCAGGTGTCTCCGCGGCTCGGAGCGGGTCACAACAGAACAATGACGGCCCGATGACTGACCGTCAGAGATGAAGATGTCTGCTGCCCACCTAAAGCTAACTCCTAAATGTGGTGTGTGTGCGTGCGTGCCTGCGTGCGTGCGTGTGTATGTGTCTCTACTGAATATTTCATTCAGGTCAAGGGCAAAAAAACACTTGTTTGCCAACACAGTGAATAACATAACTGCTAATGGCAGACATACGGGCAGACAACACGCTTTTTTAATTGAGACATTAGATTAGAGGTTTTTTAGTCAGCTATTAAATATTGTTTCTGCTGCTAGGATATCATTTCAGTTGTCCCCTAAACAGAGAAAACTGACTGAGTGAATGAATAAGCTCATTTCATTTCAAAATAAATGGGGGCTGATGGGTAATGTTTGATGCTCTCTCCCCATTAAGGATTGTCACTCCCATATATTTTACAGCTGAATCACTTGATGACACTCCAGGGGAACAGATGTGTTCAAAGGAATTTACAGAGAGCTCTGATGAGAGAAAGATGGTTTTTCATTACTTCCCTGTCATTTTGCTCGGTGCAAAGACGTCAGCTGTACAGCGAGAGGTTCAAAGCCCAGGAACAACTCATTTCAAAGTCTTAGTGTGGTTAAACAGCTTGTTCCCGACTACACAATAACACATGAGTATTCATTATTATGCAAATGAGTTAAGTCTCTTTAGAAGCTCTATGATTTCATTTTCAATTATACCATTATCTGTGTCACCATACACATTTTCTTTTCCTATTTCATTTCATTTTTACTTCAAATCCGTAACAACCTGGGCAATAAATTATCGTGGAAGTTTGAGAGGATGCCTTAGAGGATTTGGTTAGGTAACACCAAATTAAGAATGAGCATATATGCAGGTGCATCACATGGATTTCTGTCCTTTGGATTGTATTTAAAGTATACAACTTCTAATATGTTTTGAGCCTGCTCCAATGGCAATTTTCTTAAAGGAAAACTATTTGCGGTCATTTCGTTTGTTTGGTCATATAAATATACAATCATAAATATATGAAACAATCATTTCCCTCACAGCATTTGCATAAAACTTAGCAGCACACATTATTATTGCTCTCACAGCAGTTTGTTGCTTCGTACTCTGACAGCATGACAGTCACCACCACTGACATTATCTGTGACTGGGAACTGATATGAGGTAAACACGCGTTGTTAGTTAGCTGATTATACAGAAACTGCCAGGATAATTAATTAAAAAAGATAGTTGGCTTTGTCTCCTGGCAATTGTGTTTGTGGCTTGCATTAATATGTATTGCGTTACTGTGTGTCGGACTACTAAGGCAAGTGGGACAGCTGAACTCAAACAAAAGTTCACTTTACTGCTGCTTGTAAAATTTGGCTTTACAGTTAGATCTTTTACCATCCGAGGTAAGGAATACATAATTTTACTAAACACATTTTTCTTTTCATTGTGAGGACAAAAAAATCAAATTACCATTATTGATTAATAAAGGTCACCTATTATGCAAACTGCACTTGTTCACATCTTTTATACATCGGCATGCGTATGTTTGTATGGCCCTGGGTAAAGAGATTCTGAAAGTTTCAGGAAATAAGATTCTCACTCTTTTTGTCCTTGTCCATTTATATAAAAACCTGTATGAAAAAGAGCCGATCAGATTTTGGCCACATTGTGATGTCATAATGATGTTTTGGCTTGAGTAACCATTAGCCAATAACCAACCAATGTAACCCCCCCCCCCCACACACACACACACACACACACACACACACACACACACACACACACACACACACACACACACACACACACACACACACACACACACACACACACACACACACACACACACACACACCTTTTCACCTGAATCTCCTCCTAGAGCTCCATTGTGTTCTTTGTAACCAAATATCTCTCAGAGGGGCGTGGGGAGGGGCTCCTTAATTTCATCGAAAGTAACAGACAGAGAATCAGCACTTTTGAAACAGGGCTGATTATGGGGTGCTGCAATGCACGACCTGTTTGGTGTTTTGAGCCAAACACTTCAGAGACATGTTTATATATATCTGAGACCTATAATATATTGATGAAAACGGTATAATAGGGGACCTTTAAGTAACAAATGCTTAAGGCAGCATTTAATGCAGCCATCATGTACGTATTGCTGTCTAAAGATGCAGGAATCAATATATTATGACTGCTCTGAGGTTGGGGTCACCCTCACTTCAATATGCTGTATTGTGATTTATGAGTCCTACAGTATGGCCCTGTAGAGTTTGAAAAGCCATGCTAGAAGATATTATGCAGGGTTGTGACTAGGAGCAACAGACCTTTGTAGATTGCGTTCAGCAAGTCTACTTTACTTTGTCAACAACCATTGGTCTGCAGATATAACAAAGAGGACTGATGTAGTTATAGAAGTTGAATTATAGGTCATGGTCTACAAGTTCTACGAGGCAGGTCAGAACTAAAAATGGTATTATGTTCACAGTAACCCCGCTTAAGTTTTCATTAGCAAAGGCATGCACAGAGAAGACCAAACATGTTGCAAATTGAACTGCAAATATATGTGTTATCATGCATCAAATAATCACAACAATGTACACTGAATACATTGGAAAATTGACTTGAATAAAAAAAAATGTCTTAACAGATTACTCATAATTATATTAGGTGAGTTAAAAGCAATAACATTAAGTTTAAATAGTAAATAACATCTAACCTAAAACAATTAGGTGTAATCTGTTGACACGTTTCACAATGTTTCATCTTTGCATGCAACACAACTTAAATAATAAATGGACTGCATTAATATACCGCTTTTTTTTTAGCCTTTGTGACCGCCCAAAGGGATTTTACAAAACAAGTTAGCATTCCCCACTGCAAGCCATTTTTGATTAAGTATCTTGACCAAGATATCTACCACATGGGGTGGGGTATCAAACCACCAAAACTGAATTGGTTACCATTCCACCAACTGAGCCACAGCCCTCTTGAATAATCAAATCACATTTGTGTTCCTCTTTTAAAAAATGAAAAAGAAGTTTGTTTGTTTCCTATTTAAAAAGGCTTAACGTATTGTTCCTAGGTGTTGCGACACAGATTTATTCCGAAAACTGTCAGGAAGCAATTAGCACTGAAACAATCTATTTAAGCAACAAAATAAATGTGTGATGCATGAGCATGTTCACAGGGAAATCAGTTTGTATCTATTGAATGTAGAAGTGCAAGAGACATGCAGAGATATCATATGTTCATGCAAACAAATAGAGTCTCTCCGTGATTCACATGCACAGGATGTAAATGACTCTATATAGAAACCAAAGGGAGGCAGCATATGCTGTGACAATTCATCACAAAGCAGGCTGTGAATCTTCTGCTTCACGTCTCTCAACCTACACCATCGCATGCAAACCGTGCAATCGCTTAATTTTCTTCGTGCTGCGAAAGAAAATGACCCATGAGCGCTCTTATTTTTTTTTTTACATCCGACATGAAAAGTCATTGGGAACGAGAGTAAAGTCTACATGTGAATGCACGACACCTTAAAGGTGGGGTAATTCACTTCAGAAACATTTTTTGTTATATTCCATGGAATGCTCTTAACATCCCGATAGCAATGAATATTAAATGCTTTGACAATAAATACATAAAAAAATCATCTGTGGAAGCCGTGGCGCGGTAAAAAGCACGACCAATGGATGGCCTACCTGCCTGTCTTCCTTCCATCTGTGTACAAGCTTATTTCGTTCCCTCATTGGTCATGTGCACGTCCGTGTGTGTTGGAGGAGGGGCTCTGAAAGGAAGTCTGAAGGAAGAGGCAGATTTTTTTCGGTTGTGTACTTTCAAATTCTAGCGCACTCGAGCTGGTTTCTCCATTCTTACCTACCCTACCTTTAATCAATCAATCAATCAATGTTTATTTATATAGCCCAATATCACAAATGTTACATTTGTCTCAGTGGACTTCACAGTTTGTACAGAATATCAGTATGACAATACGACACCCTCTGTCCTTAGACCCTCACATCGTACAAGGAAAAACTTCCAGAGAAAACCCCACAGTTTAAAGGGAAAAATGGGAGAAACCTCAGGGAGAGCAACAGAGGAGGGATCCCTCTCCCAGGACGGACAGACGTGCAATAGATGCCGTGTGTAAATTGAAAAGATAATACATTTGCAACATAGGTAGTCCAAATGTTTGGAAATGCATGTGTGTATAATAAGAAGATGAATCCACGAGGATATCCATCCAGGACTTATGATCCAGGACCACAGCCACGACTCAAGATCCAGGACTCGCGATCCATGACACAGGACCGCAGGATCATCCATGACTCCGGATCCCGGCGTATATAGACACCAAAAAGAAAGAAATTTGGGGAAGCTGGGTTAATCGGAACATGAGAGTACACAGGTATAGACAGAGAGAAGGAAGAAGTAAAATGTCCCCCGACAAACTAAGCCTATATCAGCAAAACTAGGGGCTGAATCTAATCAGCCCTAACTATAAGCTTTATCAAAAAGGAAGGTCTTAAGCGCACTCTTAAAAACGGATAGGGTGTCTGCCGTCCGAACAGAAACTGGAAGCTGATTCCACAAAAGTGGAGCTTGATAAGAAAAGGCTCTGGCTCCCATTGTACTTTTAGAGACTCTAGGAACAACCAACAACCCTGCATTCTTGGAACGCAATGCCCTAGTAGGACAATAGGGTATAATGAGTTCAGTTTAAGTGTCAGTGTTTTTTTTAAATATGTTACATTTCTAAATCCAGAACAATGAGCCTGTGCCAGGGTTTATGCCAAACAACTTTAGATAAGCGGCCATCGAAGGTAACTTGAAACGCATGCATTATATATAGTTATACACTGTAAGATGTTTGGCTGTAAAATTACAGTAAATTACTGGCTACTAGTTGCATGGATTTCACAATAATTTACTGTAAATATTTCACAGTAATTGACTGTAAATATTTCACAGTAATTTATTGTAGATGTTTTACAGTAAATTAGAATAAAATTACAACTAAATACTGTGACTTTACAGTTGCCATGCCCATGGAATTACTGTGATATAGCAGTACAGAGCTGTGGTATTATGGTACCTTGCTGTACATAAATTACAGTAATTACCTGTATTTTCACACTTTTACTGTAGAAGTAATGCAACACAGTAGCCAGTAATTTACTGTAAATATACAAATCTAAATAATACGATAATATATTGTAAATTTGACTAGTTAATTGGGATTTTACCATAACTACACAATTCAATCAGCTCAATCAACAAAGAAAAACAAAGAAAATGCCCATTTTAACTTTTTATTACTCCATTGAAGTGCAAAGTACATTTCACAGTGTCTTGGAGATGTTGTTACGGCCCCAACCTCTTCTCCGCGGTAGTGGCTCGTGCTGAGAACATGAAAGAACATGAAAGAATACACGCAATAACCAATACTTGGTAACGAGCATTTATTGATAATCAGCCGTTTGCTCACACAAGCGAAATGGGAAACAAAAAGAGGTCTGGAGGACTGGCCGAAAGGAACAAACAGAAGAAGGGAACCCGAGCCAGCCACACCACGGGCCGTAGGACCCAGAGCTCCCCCACTAATTAGAAATCAATTATAAACCCTATGGGAAACAAAATAAAGCCGCGAAAACTGGACTACCAGGTCCTCCAGGCTAAACATAAACACATCTGAAAAAATATGGCCTACAGCATAAAATGGCAAAGAGGTATTCTAAGGAGAGTGTCTCCCGGCGTTAGGATAGAAGAGACATCCTTCTCCTCTAGCTTCTCTTTATACACGGCTGAGTGGAATTTGGAACACCTGGGCAGAGGCGGAGCCAGGGGCAGACCAGGTGCACCTGGGCAGCAGGGAGACAGAAAATAAAACAAGGAGGGGAGCACTTAACACATGTCTACACAGACATCCACTCAAAGTCAACAATTTGTCTGGAGAATGTGCTGACATGGGGGTTTAAATTGCGATGCCTCTTTTTGGCTTTCGAGCCCGTCTCAGTTAATGCCCAGGAAGCACCTGAAAACAATAAGCCAAGACAACAATTTCAATTTACATATAGATTTATGTGTTGCATCGTCTATTTTAAGGCACAAGCAGTGGTGCCCCTTTCAATTTAAGCAAAACCTGCACTAAAGAAAGAAATTAGTATTTAAAGCCAAGCAAGAGTGATAAAAGCAAGAAAATCCCTTAATTTGTTGTGTTATCACAGAGGATGGTCTGAATACAGTATTTTACTGTGAAATAATACAGTAACATGTTTTGAAATCCTGGCAATCATTTATCCTGTACATTCAAAGTAATTAACTGTGCCTGCATTGATTTCACTGTGAAATTAAAAATTACAATATTATATTGTGAACATTACAGGTAAAGACTGTAAAGTGGTAAAACAGTAATTTATCTTAAAATATTACAGCTAAATATTGTGAAATCATGGTAATATGTTACAGTGTACATTTAAAAACGTTCACTTTAAATAGCTAACATTTAAATCACTTCTCGCTACTTTGTCAACCCCCCAACAAGAATCTGTCATCAATGCTAGTGCTGTCAGACTTTAGTGGACAACTATGCAAGTTAGTTAAAGAAAAGAACATGTCAGGAATATAGTTTAACTTTATGCAACTGTGTTCTCTGCGCTTAAGGCAAGACTTTAAGGCTAGTTTAAGTTTAAGTTCTGTCAACTGTTTGGTCGGTTCTCATCTTTTTGGTCCATACTGAAATATGTCAACAACTATTCTATCATTTGTCCACACAGGATGAAATCTATGATTATGGTGATCTACCCTATTTTCCCTTCCTCCACGATGAGGTTGACATCTTAACATCTTTAAATGATATTATGTGAATAACAAGGCACAAAAACTGTTGGATTGATTGCCATACCATTTGCAATAGCTCCTGACTTTTCATTAAAGTCCCTGACAAGTCCAATATTGGTTTATGACAAAAAATAGGAAAAAAGCACTTTCCTGTAGCCTCAGCTGTATCTGATGTCTACTGTAAGTCGTAGACATCAGATATTTGCATGTAAAACAAAACGGAGAACATATTGAATGATGTGCTTATAATCAGCATGTTTAATCATTGTGATAATATCAATATTCTTACACTATATTTGAGGTCAAATCCTTGCTGTGTCAGTGTTGGGGCTAACGCGTTACAAAGTAACGCATTACTGTAACACAGCGTTTCTCAAAGTGTGGGGCTCGCCCCACTGGTGGGGCGCAGAGATGTGATAGGTGGGTCGCGAATGGACGCGATGAACGGGAGTTTTTAATTTTTTTTAATTAATTTTTTGGACCTCAGGCCAGAATCAAACCTGGGTCCTCGCGGGCGTTAGTGGATTGTTACAGCCGGAGACTCGCAACGGCGGTGGACTTTCACAGCGCCGGATCCGCCGGAGCCTCTCAACAGCGGGTGTTTGCGGCGGCTTGTGCGGCACCGGCGCAGCGGCGCTGTGAAAGTCCACGGCCCACCTATGTCAGAGCCAGCGGCCCACCAAAGGCAGTGGCCCACCGGGAAAAGTCCCTAATCTCCCGATGGCCAATCCGAGCCTGCTCACACACACACAACCAGGGGTGGACTGGCCATCTGGCATACCGGGCATCGTCCCGGTGGGCCGTTGACCCAATGTGGGCCGGTCCCCAATGTTTTTTTTTTCTTTTCATTTTTTTCCCTCTAAATTCCCTCCAATTGGGCCGGCCAATTGGCTACAGAGGGCTAGCAGTGTGTTGCCAGCATCGACACATATTATTGGTCTATTGTTTGTCATTGTCAATCAATCATGAGCTGATAAGCTCAGAGAGCCCTGACAGTGCTGTCAATCACAACACAAACCAGGGTGGGGCGGGACCTCATGGCATGGGTGGGAGTAGCGGGACGGGCTGCCTGCTGCTGAGCTGAAAATGGATAAGCAGAAGAAACGCCCGGGTGGTGCTGAAAAACTGCGACTTAAAAAGCTGAAGTCTCTGGAGGTGGAGGCTGCTAAATATTCTAAATTGACGGACCTATTTGATGCCGTGGTCACCGCCCCAGCAGGTGCTTCTGCGCCGGGAGACGAGCGAGTGGAGGCATACATCGTAAGTAATGTTAGCCTGGGCTGGCTAGGCTACATTTTTGAGACATGTCCAAAAAAAAAGTAGAAAACGTTTTTACATTGAATGTGATGTGACCTAATTAACTGCATAGTCCTACTTGTGACAACATATTAGCCCAGAGTTGAAGGGCTGTGAATGTTGGTAGTTGTGGTTGATTTTGTTTAAATATGCCGAATTGTGATATTATGGGTTTTTATTGTTCAGATGATTTAGCTAGGCTAGCTAAGAGCTGCTAACGTCAGCGGTTTCTTGTAGCCATAGCAACAGTAAACGTTCACATGGACCAACGAGCTGTAAGTAGAGATGAAGCTGCAGAATCAAGCTGTATTGTAAATACAGATGAGATACTTTGAATTTTAGCAAAAAATATAAGTAAACCTATAGGAAATAATTAGATTAATTTGCAATATTTGCCATTGAATTTATTGTAATCTTTCAATTCATTTATTGTTTACTGAGGTGATAACTATTTCATAATTTGTGTGTAACTTTAATTTCTTTGTATTTGTGTTACTTTTACTGTAGTTTTCAAATGGCTGTGTATAGTGCTGTCTTGAGCATTTTCAGGTATTGTCACAAAGATCTGACTTTTTTGCATTGGAAAACACTAAGTGTCATAATGAAAACATGGCAAAGCCACTAGTGTTGTTAAGCTCGCGAACGTTTCGTTCAATATGAACTAATCTTTTATCTTGTACATTATTCTGTAGTTTTGAGTTATTTCCCCATCTAATGATAAATGCTTTCCCTATGTCCAGCCCAGACAGGTTCAGGGCAAGTCCAGCTGGTCAGTTCAGGGAGAGAGCCAGACCAATTCAGGCAGCCCAAAGACTGCACCACCTGAGAGGGAAAAGGCTGTAGAGAGTGAGGAGTATGTCAGCCCAAAGACAGGATCACCTGAGAGGGAAAAGGCTGGAGAGAGTGAGGAGTGTGTCAGCCCAAATACAGGATCACCTGAGAGGGAAACAGCTGTTGAGAGCTATGAGTGTGCCAGTCAAATAACAGATTTGTTTTCACAACCTGATCAGAGAAATCTCCAGTCATTTTTAAATGACCATCCTCAGCAAAAAAGTAGCAATCCAGTGGTGCAGAAAGTGTTCTGTAGCAGAGACGGCACCATTAGAAGGTGGCTGACATACTGTCCAGAGCGTCACATGCTGTATTGTTTCATCTGCATGGCATTCGGTAAGAGAACTGATAGCAGTCTGTTCATCAGTGGAATGTCAGATTGGAGGCATATACACCAGCGCACAGAGGAGCATGAGAGAAGCAGTGGACACAGAAACTGTGCTGAAGCTTACCTCTTGAAATCCGCCAGTGCTGATATCAGCAGTGTGTTTGGTGGCAGTCAGATGTCGGCGCACAGAGAGCAGGTCAGAAAGAGACGGCAGGTTTTGGAGCGCATCATAGATGTCTTCAAGGTTCTTGGGAAGAGGGGGCTTGCATACAGGAGGTCAGAAAATGAGGCAGCATATACTCTGGAAGACCACACAGTTGATCATAATAATTTCTTGGAACTCATACTTCTACTGGGGAAGTATGATTTCTGTTTAAAAGAGCACCTGGACAGCTGCATTGAGAACAGCAAAAAGTTGCATTTGTCTGGTGGCACGAGAGGCAGAGGCTCCCTTGTAACTTTACTCTCCAAAACCACAGTCAACTCAATGATAGATGCAATTCACCATCTGATTCAAGAAAACATCTCCAGTGATATCAAGAAAGCAGGAATGTTTTCAGTGCAGCTGGACACAACACAGGACATCAGCTCTCAGGATCAATGCTCTATAATTATGAGGTATGTTAGTGATGTTGTTCATGAGAGGCTTGTTGCAGTGCTGAAGTGCAGTTCATCCACTGGACAGGCCTTTGTCAACATGCTGTCAGAAGTTCTGGACAAAATGGGCCTCAGCAAGACCATGTGCATTGGAAATGCGACTGATGGGGCATCAAACATGCAAGGCCAATACAAAGGATTCTCCTCACTATTGTCTGCACAATCTCCAAACCAGGTGCATGTATGGTGCTACGCACATGTACTAAATCTGGTGCTTGCAAACACAACCCAGATTGTTATTGAGAGTGGGTCCCTGTTTGCGCTCCTCAATGGCATTGCGGTATTCATCAAAGAGTCATATAAAAGGATGAATGTGTGGGAAGAGTCAGGCCGAAACAAGAGACGTAGACGCCTTGCTCCTATTGGCGAGACACGCTGGTGGGCCAAGCATGAGGCCCTGAAGAAGGTGTTTGGCTTCTTTGGAAAACCGGAAGATGGTCTGTACGTTGATGTGCTGTTGACATTATCAGCTATACAGAAACAGGCAACAGTGAAACCATGTATCCGTGTCATGGCCAGAGGATATGCAGTCATTGCTCAAGTATGAGACGATCTTGACGGCTCAAATCTTCCTCCGCATATTTGAACATACCTCTCCATTGTCTAAATACCTTCAGACGGCAGGATTGGACATCCTCTCTGCTCACAGAATGGTGGCATCGACACAGGATACGCTGAAAAGCTTGGGAAGAGATTTTGAATCTGTAAAAAAAGCAGCAGACACATTTGTCAACTGGACAAACACAGAAATCCAAGAGAGAGATGACACGGACATTGAAGTGGAGGCCACACTGCCACAAAAGAGGAGGAGGATGAAGAAAGTCTTGCCTGGAGAGATGGCTCAGGATGAGACCCTGGATGATGCAGAAAAATCCTATGAGGTGAATGTGCATAACCGGATCATGGACACAGCAATTGAAGCCATTCATAGGCGCTTTTTAACACACGGCAATCTATATGCTGACTTGGCATGTCTGGATCCCAGAAACTTCCCTCAGCTCTGCACCAGTGCTCTTCCCCAGTCTGCCCTTCAAGACTTAAGCAAGTGCTTGCAAGGATTTGACAGCAGGGCAACCAAGGAAAATATGCAGGCCGAGTTGAAAAGCTTTGCACTCCAGTGGAACAGGCTGAAGGCATCCCCATTGGCAGAGTACAAAGCAAGAACAGTAGAAGATGGATCAGGTGGTGAGGAGGACAACACAGAAGAGGTTGAGATAACTCCCATAAGCTGTTGCTCCTGCAAAGAATGCCCTCTGTGCTGCTACCAGATACTTCGCCGTTTCAACATGCTAACAGATGCATACCCTGTCCTAGGCCTTGCTTATAAATACCTGCTTACATTATCCCTCACACAGGTGGCTTGTGAGCGCACATTTTCAATTTTGAAGTTTATTAAAAACAGACTCAGAAGCACCCTCTCATCTGATAAATTGGAGGCATTTATGTTGATGGCCACAGAGAAAGACATCCTCATGTCCTTGGACTCTGACTCTGTGATAGACAGACTTGCAGAGAAGAGTGAGCTGCTTAAAAAGCTGCTCCACTGATAAGGCGAGAAATATTTAATATTATTGTTATTATCACACATCACACATTATGGATGTAGTAATTCATTATTTGTCATTTTAATGATGATTTTCAGAAGTTGTATTGTGCTTATGTGTTGATCCTTAATGCTGTGATCATGTACACTAAATTATCAATTATTCTCCATTACAGGTTGTTCTGATATATTTGAGGAGTCGTTCTCCCTCTGTTCTATATGTGGACTTGTTCTCTCATTTAGGACCACTGTTAGAATTTGGTAAGTTTATCATGTATTTTTTAATGTTGTATAAATTCATACTTCATAATTTTAAAAAAGTTTTGAAAGAAACGCACATCCCAAAAGTTTTCAACTCTAGGTGCAGGACAGAGGAAAACATTTAATTTATTTTTTCAGACTTAATAATGTATCCAATTCCCTCTCAGGTTGACCACTTGACATGTGAGAGCTTGAGGAGTTGTTCCCCCTCCGTCCATGTTCGAGGACTTGCTCTCTCTCTGCCTCCACTCTCTACCTTCACTGCACCAAAGTTTGGCTGTTGAGTCTCCTCTAGTATGGTGAGTTTATCATTTTTTATGTTTTATGAAATCATACTTAATTTGTGATGATTAGAGACTTAATAATGTATCCGATTCCCTCTCAGGTTGACCACTTGACATGTGAGAGCTTGAGGAGTTGTTCCCCCTCCGTCCATTTTCAAGGATTCGCTCCCTTACCACTTCACCACTTTTTGAGAAGTCTATGATTTGTTGAGTATGTCATGTGTCTTATAATGTTATATGAATTCATACTTGATTTGTGATGATGAGAGACTTAATAATGTTTCCATGTCTCTTTTAGGTGGACCACCCTATATATGAGAGCCTAAGGAGTTGTTTTCCCTCTGTCCCCTTTTGAGGACCTGCTTTGTCTCCTCCATCATTCACTGGGCCACTTTTAGGTTCCTGAGCTTATTTCATGTGGTGAGAGGAATGCAATATGTGTATGTTTAAAGGTTATGTTTAAAGGTTTATGTGAAGAAACATACTATATGTGCGATAAAATGACAATTGGTAATTCATAAATATCTCTTTATATTCTCTGCTACCATTATCTCCTGTCAAACAGGTTTTCCTGACCTGCTAGAAGTTCTTCTATGATGCTTGAGTCATCCATCATATCTGAGAGCTTCGTCTTGACTTTGTGAGTTTATTATGCAACTTGTTTTGTCTCAGATTGAAACAAAAGGTTTGATTATGATTATTTCCTGGCTGAAGATTTTCATTTTGATGGTTTTAATTTCAAACATCTGCATATCTTTTAAGTTCAATTAACAGTTATGCAGGTAGGCCTTAGGGCTCTTTTGAGACTTAAGTCATCCTTCATGACAGATACATTTGTTGACTAAGTGTCACTACGTCACAAAAAGGCTACATGGCTACATATATTTGTCAGTACACAGATACTGAGTACAAGTTCTGTTTGCTGTTTCTTTCAGGTCACGAATTTGGTGAGGAGTGGAGCTGGTTGGCTGCGGACGAGGAAGTATAGAGCAATACATACTTGTGCACATACACGTATATGAGAATGCATATCTATTCAGACCTGTAACCCATGTCTTAGACTTTTCACACAGCTACAGTATATATATATATTTTTTTCCAATTCTCTATTTATGGTTTCATAATTAGTGAGTGAGTGAGTTTCAGCTCTAATGCTGCTACTGTCTGTAATATGTTTCTATTTAGATTATTTGTCAGGATATTTTTTTGTTATTATTGTCCGAGTCTGGTTTTAACTAATACTGGGCTTACACCAAAAGATTTTCACAGTCACAGACTAAAAACTGAAAGGGTAGCATAAGGGTTATTCCCGTTAGTCTCGTCCCACCCCTAGTCATGACATAACTTCTGTTGTGATTTGACACTATAATGAATAAAGATTGATTGATATAGCTGTCCATTTTAGTCCTTGAGTTCATAGTTAAGTGCTTTATTTGTTAACTGCTATCAAGGAATATGACTCTCCTTTGTAGTATGCATGAGAGAAGATGCCGCAAGTTTAGTGGACTTCTATGTAGTGTCCGCTGAAAATGTAGTGGGCTGGTCTGGACAGAAAATGCCAGGGCTGAATTTTTGTCCCAGTCCACCCCTGCACACAACTGAAACCAAAATCATTTACAGCGTTGCAGTCGGGAAGAAAAGCAATGTGGAGCGGCACCTCACCACTTCACAAGGAGTTTAACCGTGACACTTTTCGAAATCCCGTTTGTGTCCCCCCACTTTACAAATAGGCCTATGTTTATTATAATTGTTTAACGCAAGCCGTCATCGCCACGGAGGAGCACACAGCCTCTGTGAGCGAGCGAGACAGAGAGAGAGAGCGAGAGAGCTAGAGAGAGCACACATCTATCTATTTAATATAGCCTAGGTGTACAAAATAAAGTAAGAAATCATTCTAATGTGTGCTATAGGACAGTAAAACAAAACAAAAAAGTTTAAAAGGGGAGTGATTAGTAAAATATGCATAAATAAAAAGAAAGAATGATAACTAGGTAACATAAGATAAGAATAAACAAGTTTATATGATTTGTTATTGGTTTTGATCATATTCTAAAGATGTTTGGATTATTGAAAAGTATAGGGCCTACAGCTCCCTTTCAGTGTGTTGAGAGCTGTATCCATAAATTCATTTTTTGCTCAAAGTGCACCAGATTGAGGCATTTCACTTCAACATTAAAAAAAAAATCTTCCCGGGGGTGCATGCCCCCGGGCCCCCACCCCCAAATAAAGCAGGTTAAAATAATTAAATTGCATACATTTTCTTTTAGTAAACATTGAAAATGGGTCCCACAGACCCAAACAGCACATAAAGGTTAAAGGTAAGCATATAATAATGTTCAAATGTGCTAAATATATACAGTGCAAAAAAACAAAAAAAGAGGAGTAAAAGTAGCTCACGACTTGTTTTATTTTTTGAAAGTAGCTCTCATCCTAAAAAAGGTTGGAGACCCCTGTTATAGAACGATACATTTGACAATTTAAAGCTTGGCCTGTGGTGACCACCTATTTAACCACTGGGACACAATTCAAACTAGGAACTACAGTTGCGGTTATTGTTCCCACACGGACATGTTATGGGTTACCTATATATAGTGTGTGCCCTCTTGGCTCTCTCTCTTGTCGACCCGGGCTGCGACCCGACAACATGTCCCTTGCAGCTTGTTAATAAATTACTATTTCTGCACCTTCCTTGCACCGCCTCTGACTCCATATCCTCGGCACTACAGGCCTATCATTTTATTGGAGCGATGAGGAACAGGTGGGGCTTGAAAAGACCCACCTGTTCAAAGTGGGGAATGACAGAAAAAGTTTGAGAACCACTGCTGTAACGCAACAACTTGTTTCGGTAACCAATAGCGTTACTAGTTACATATTCCCATTAAGTAACGCCGTTATAGTTACTGTGATTTAAATGGGTGCGTTACTGCGTTACATTATGTGATGGAACTGAACCGAATCTCCTTGCGGATGTAATTTACAGGAGAATACAGCGATGTCCTCTCGCAGCACCATGGAAAAGTGAAATTAACCAGAGAGGAGTGATAATTGGTTAACGTGGGGTAACATTTCAGGGTAAGCCAATCAGAGACAGAGTTGGGCGGGTCTTGCCTTATGGGGAAAATACACACACACGAACACTTGTTAATGCTAACACACACACACACACACACGGCAACGCTCACCACCAGCACACACACACACACAATGGCAGATGCAAGTATCAGCGAGAGAAGCAGCGCATTTGCAACTTGGAAATATAACCACTATTTTCAATTTGTGGGGATAAAGGACGCAACACATATTACAGTAAAATGTAAACTGTGTGCAGGACAGAAAGCAATGTCCACATCGAAAAACAGCAATGCTAATCTCCTGAAGCACCTAAGTAATGTACATGGGGCTATACAACTAGTCGCCAAAGACCCCACCGTCTCAACCACCGGCAGTGATCCAGATGGAGCAACACCATCTAAACAGCCAAAAAACGATTTTTTTAAAATCGCCACATGTCACCCAGAGTCAACTAAACAGACTGATTGCCAGGTATGTTGTTGAGGACATGCTGCCCATCGCAACGGTCGAGTCTGTTGCCTTCAGAGAACTAGTCAGCAAAATACCAGTGAAAGCATTTCATTTTCAATGTTATTGTTATTATTTTTAAAGTAAAGTAACTTGTTACAAGTTACTTTTATTATTTATTTACCTTTATTTATTTAGTAACTAATAAAGAACTAGTTACTTTTTGAGAGCAGTAACTATAACTATTACTAGTTACTTTTTTTAAGCAACTTGCCCAACACTGGCACAGTCTCAAAGAGCTACCAGCATGACTGCAGACTTTAAGTCTTATGAGCCTTAGGCCTATGTCCTTGTTGAAATCATTTCTGCTCTGAAGATGAAAGTGCTCTGTTTCTGTTTGGAGAGTTCTTGGCATTTTTATGTGGAACCTGAAGAAAATACTCACCTGTAATGAGAGCCAAGCAGATATAGATCTGCAACACTTTTTTAATGAGTATCTGTTAAAACCATACAAGGGCTTAATTAGAACCTGGGTATCATTTATTTCAAATACAGCACAAGTCGAAGCAATCTCATTAAATCAGCCATCAGCTATTCATTAATGTTGCTGAGTGGCTATCATTCAATCTCTAATGAAGATACCAAAAGGCTCCTTTCTTTAATTCTCTACAAGAATTGCTATGCACATCTTAAGACTGAGGAAATAAAGTACCTATTAACCTTTTTATATTGCTCAGTGCATGTGTAGGACTTGGAGTCCCATAAATCCTTATTAAGTCACACTCAAGTGGCAGATCTAAGACACTGTGCTTATGCATGTGCACAAAAACTGACTTCTGTATGCTCCCTCATCTGCATACAATCAAACTGTGCAGTGAGCCATTAAGGACGAGGAAGACAAGGTGGTTGACTTATGAAGGGGTCTATATTTTCTTGACAAAGCGGGGAATTGAAAAAGTCTGGAGCAGTCAGTGAGCTGCCTGTTGGTGGTGAAAGCCTCCCTCTGTCTTTTCTGGCTGCTGGTACCATGAGGAGGTTTAGACTGGATCTCTGTCTGGAAACCTCAGGCTGTGGAGTCAGGACACCGCCTCAATAGAAACACACGGAAACTGAGGCTACGCTTCCAGTGTTTAAACAATATAGATAGTATTATCATAAAATAAATACAGGCTCATTATTTTTGATGAGAAACAGCTGGTGTGCTGCCAATTAGGTGCTGAATTTACATTATCAGTGAAATTTGCTGCTGGCAGTGATTTATTTGTTGGTGCAGAAAGCGCATTGGCTCTCGACTAACAGACAGACTTCCTTGTCAACTTTATACCGCAGAAGGATATAACTCTGGCAAAAGTCTAAAATTGTAAAAAGACATGTATGCAAAGAAAAAGCAAGTTGGAAAAACCTGGCAAATCATCGTGGCAGATGGAGTAGAAAATATGGATATGAATACGCCCTCAAAGTCTCAACCCACGTTTTATCCAGTTTTTTAAATCAATAAATCATGAACGTTTTTACACAGATGGCATTTTCATTCCATTTGACTTAGATAATGCATTTCAATGAATACTCAAAGTGGTATCCGGAAGTTCAATGTCATAAAATGCATGTCGAAGCGTTTACAATGAACTCCTACTAAACCTTGAAAGTTAGTTTGTTAATAATAATAATAATGTGATAACCAGTGACAGTCTCGAAGGCAGAATGACAAATTAAGTCTTGTGACATTTCCAAAACAAGGATCTTTATATAACTGGTTTAAAATTCAGAGGACATTTCCACTCTTTGGAGAGGGTCATCAAGGTGGGAGAGGCACTGAATGGGAAGGCATTTGAAATGATAATTTTATCTGCCAAAATATATTGTTGTCATTTAAATTCATCGCTGTGATAAACTTTGCTATATTAACATTCACACTGTGCTACAGAGAGATAAGCATGTTTATGAGCTTTTCATTGTGCAGATTTCTTATCAGATTTTTAGTCTGAAAAATGGAACACGTGTACAAACATGTAGTGGAATCATTTTGTTAGTCCTCAACCTCCTTGGGAAAAACGTGACCTTTTTGAAGCTGAGCTGGGATACGGCAAGTGAAATGTTAATTAAAACGATCGAAATAGCTACTGTATCAATACTACTTTCGTAAACAATGATTTTTAATTATTTATATTTGGAAGAGCACACCATGTCCTGTGACGTGTGATTGCATTTAATTAAATGTTTTGATGCACGTGTTATTCTGTGTCTAGTTCTTAATTTGCTCTGGTTATTTTTCATAGAGAAGTCCCACCTCTTACAATTGAGGCATTTCAGACCTGGGTTTGGATGGAGAGAAGCTTTGGGATTTCAGCCTTTGCAGACCAATTGCATGCACACAAACCTATAGAACACACTAAAAGAAAGGGTAAACTCCGAAAAGCCTAAATGGGCCTCTTTAAATGATTGAATGCATCATAACTGTAGATAGTGACGGGTTGAAGAGCAGGGATGGCGAAGGAAGGTGGAGGGAAGAAGGAATAGAAAGCTGCAGGGCGGTGTGGCAGGCAAGGGAAGCGGATGAGGGATTGGTGGCAGGCAGGCAGACTGGCAGATGAGCAGAGAGGCAAACAAGTAGTCCTGGAACACAGTGAACAAACAAGGATAAACATAGGTGACAAGCACACAGGAATAACTCTTCTCAAAACACACTACAGGTTGGCCTAAGCGTAGCTAACACTGTGACTGGAAAACACATCTGGCCCAAGCAGGGGGAGGTATGATGGAGAGAGGACGAGCTGATGCTGGCAGGTGTGTAAGAAGAGACACCCCTCACACACCTTATACATGTGTGTTTTCAAAAAGCACTAAGAAAAGAACAAAAAAACAATATAAAGTAATTAGAAACAAATTGATTGTGAAAGTTTAGAAAATTGGAATGATACAATACAGCAACTGTTAGGTAGTCAAAAAGTTTAGCTCAGGGACAGATTGGGACTGTTGCTGGAAACCAATACTTAAGTGTCTTTAACCGCCACATGGCTAAAGAGTTATATGTAAAAGGAATAGCTTGACAGTTTTGGAAATATGCTTATTAATTGTTCTTACTGATTCACAACATTACCTAAACTTAAATAGGAAGCGACAGCTGGTTACTGTAGCCTAATTTAGCTTAGCATAAAGAGGAAACGGAGGAAAACAGTTTGCCTGGCTCTCTCTAACAGTAATAAACCAAATTGTAGAAAGGATTACATGCCAGACTACTTCTTGGCCGAACACAGTGACTTTCAGGAGTCCTGTCATTGCTGTGACGTTGCCAGGCAACCAGCCTAAAGCCAATTTCCATAAATGGCAAACTACTCCTTTAATTCTCTGGATTTTGGCATTGACCGTTCGATACCAGCCTGTTTTTGTTGGCTGGTTGAATTGTGAGGAGATAACCATCATGGGTGAAACGGGAAACGTTTTAGCTTTTCATGTTGATTAAATGTTGTTACATCACAACTGAAATACTTCCTGGTAACAGTACATTTTTATTGTGCAATAATATCATACTGTGAAAGCCTTCCTCCTGCATGTTTCCCATCACACTTTTGATAGGTTGTTCCCTCTGCAATAGAAAACAAGGAGCACATATTTTAAGTGTGCTTCTGTTCTAGCCAGGATTGTGTTTTCCATTTGTCCATGGCAATTGCGTTTGAGGATACTTTATTTTAAATGAGATTGACTTGTATCTTCCAGTGTCTGCAAAGCGAACAATTGCCATACTGTTTCGCTGTCTACCTAGATATCTTAATAATTTCACTTGTGCAATTGTAAGAAGAATATAGCACCAGTTTTGAAGCTGGTAAAAAACTGAAAAGCCAATATAAGGAATAAAGGGATATGCCACTGAAATACCTCTATTCATTAAGGTCTTGTAGATTCCAAGAAGTGGAATCCTTCTGTGAGATTTAATAGAAAAAATCCTTTCATTATTCTCTGCAAGCAGTTCCTAAGAATATGCTGATAGCCTAAATGATTGGGTATCAATTTATAAACCAGGGGACATTTGAGCTCCATCCTACCTTTAAGAGCCTATTATTATACAAGTAAACCTCTTTGCTGTCCTATTGTCATCAATTCTCCTCCAGTAAAAGTAAGAAAATATGCTGTAGTAGACAAATCTGGAACTAAAGTGGTCTGGATCTTTTGGTTACTGGAAAGACTTCTTTTTTGTCACAAATATTCATGTTGCCATCTTAAAACTGAAGAATATAATCCTTCTTAACCCTTAGGTTCTATTCGGGTCTCCCGTGACCCGTTTCAAGTTAAAATTATATAATAACTACCCTCTAGTTTTTTTCATCGGAACAAGGCTTCATGATATCCCTCCACAACAGCTACAAACACTACAAAACTGATTTTGACCATTTTAGCCAAGTCTGGTAAAAAAAAGTGTATCATTTGGTGTTCGGGTCTGGGAAGACCCAGCAGCATTGTTGTGGGTGACACTGGGTCAAATTTGGCCCACTCAAGATGTATCTTTGACTTTAGTCCCGTAACACCACAGAGGTTAGTTAATAATATAAAGTTCTAAAAACGAATCTTAGTCTATTATAGTCAGATAACCTAATTATCCACTGTCTTCACTATAGGGAACATAATGAGTGAATTTAATTCAATGTTTTACTTTAAAATGTGTGGTGTAATGTGGTTTGGGGCCATACAAAAAAATTGATTTTACGGTTATGAATGCTTAATAAGTTATGATGTAGTAAAAACAATATTGGATGATAGTCATTATTTTTGAATGTTTGGGACTGAGATAAATCATGAGTCAAATTGAAAGAAGTCTTACAGTAGACCAGGGGTGCCCAATACGTGATCGAAATATTGGTAGTGTGGGTAGTGTAGTGTTTTTGTTTTTTAAAGTTAGTCTACAATGGCATTTGCCACTTGATTGACGTACAGGTAAGCCAGTCTGAGTTGTATTGTGCCATACGGGTTCATGCAGTATGAGGGGGCCTCACATCCTCATCTGAAGCGCATATGCGGCACACTATTATGCGCTTATGCGGTGCAATTAGTTTAAACGCCCCCCCCCCCCTGACACAGATTGAGCTGTGGCGTGAAGTCCCATGATGCACGTCTTTGTTTTTCTTCAACCTTCCTTTGTTCTGTTACCTACAGGTTTCCCAGTAAATCAATACCAACAAGCTGTTTATTACTCATGAATCAGTATGCCCACAACTTTAATCCGTACACATTGACCTTGCAGTCCGTAGCCCTGACACTGGTTATAAAACATAGAGAGCAGGATTCTCCAGGCCATCTACCAATCCTTCCTGGACTTGTCGGATTCCTTGACCTCAGCAAACCTTACCCCTCCGTGTCCTCGCTGGTAATCTCTGTTCCTGGTTTGGTCACAGGGCTTTCAAGGTTTTAGACTCCAAGCTATTGAATCCCACACCAAGACCTGCAGGCTGTAACATTTCTTGATCTAAAACATTTTTTTAAAAGCTCACATTCCAGCACGGTTTTAAAACTTTATGAAGCGGAGAGACATGCCTTATCCCGTTTACCTGGCCATACTACTTGAGCTTTTTGTGGCATTGAGAGTTACTCATTGTATATTATATGGGGAATGTCCATGTCATGACTCTTTTCATTTTGCATTTTAATTCTCGGTCCAGTCTTGGCTTTAAACCTGTAGATTTTGAGGCAAGTTTTGGGGTTTTGCAGTAGCTGCCCCCACATGTTTCGCAGCTTTGCAGGACCTATAAGCTTCAAATAAAAGAACTAAGAGAAACATGGAATTTGAATTATACACAATTAAGTTTTTGAGATGTGGCCAAGTTTAACCCAAACTAAAAATGTCATCAAATGTTAAGTTGTTCTAAATTAATATTTGAGTGAATCCTACACACAGAGTTTCCCAATCTAAATATTTAATCATAAATTAAGGGTTTGCCTCACTAAATATTTGAAGATCCCCTCCACTCAAAAATATGTTTTTCTTATGTTTATGTCCCCTAGAAGGCTTTATCTTGACTATACAGACTTGTGTCTGTGCACAGTTTGTCAGAGGTGTTTTCACGTTACTTTAATAAAGGTAAAAATAAGAGATTTGACACGCCTACAAACATACCAACGTGCATGAAAGGGGGAAATTGTCCATAAATCCATCAGTCTGACATCTTTTAAATCTCCATTTTATATCACATGGATGCAGCAGTTAAGTAATCCTGTGTGCAAACACCAGTGAACACCATGAACACCAAGCAGCAGCAGTCGTAAGACAGAATGGCAGCCATGCTCATCAACATTATGAACTAAACTAAGCATGAGTGACCGTAAAGAGGTCACATGTGAACACAGATGTAAACATTTTTTTAAAGGGCTACATTTTTGTAGAAAGATCTACATCACTGCTCAACCTAGCTTTATAACCTTATAGCTAACATAGTTTAGAATTGTTGCATACTTTAAAGTGTGTTTTGAGGGGTACACTAACTAGATCCGGAATTAGCCTTTGCTGAACTAAATATTTAATTTAAGTTAAATGCTGAAACAGCCACAGGTTTGAAACAGTACGATTTTAACAGTTATGTGTAAATTGCTGTAGTGTCCCGTCAATTATGCTAAGTTGTGTCATGTTTGTCATGTTCATGTTAGTTTAGTTTATGTTCCACTTCCTGTTTTATTTTGTACTCACCTTGTCTCATTCCAGGTCCCTTTACTTCCTTGGTTCTTTTTCCCGCCATCGTTAGCGTCTGCCCCGCCCCTGATTGTTTCTACCTGTACCCACTTACCTCATGTATTGTCCTGTCTCCCCTTGTTACTGTAGTTGTCGGTTCGTCTTGTTCGTTGTCCCAATAAGCCAGATCTAAGCCATCGCTTAAGAGATTCAGTGTTTTGCCTTTTTCCCTCCATGTGAGCGCTTCACTTTTGACAGTTTGTTATTTCCTCTGAAAGAGTGATTTTGTTTTTTCAAGTAAAGACTATTTTTCTTCAGACCTTTTTTTGTCTCTAGGTTGTGCATTTGAGTCCTCTAAACTATTGAGTCAAGGTTCCTAACAATTGTTCTCTTCCTTTGAGTTGTTGCCCTCTGAGAAAAGTCAAACAGGTTGTAATAAAAATGTGTTTAATAAGAAAAGCAGGCATGAATAAAGCAGCCAGAGAGTAAAAAATAAAAAAGCTCCGACAAATTCAACATTTATATCCAAAAACTTCCAACAATGGTTTTCTTACATCTAAGAAAAACAAACAAATTAAAAAAACAAGAAGAAGCGACACCCTGTTTAGAGGTTTTTGATTTTGAGAGGAGCCAGATAATTACATTTTGACCTGAAAATAATACATTCTCAACAACATGCTGCTTTGAGATTAGAGGCTGCCTCAGGCATTTCTAAGAAAGAACCTTTAATTAAAAACACTTATGTGCAGTTTCTCTACTGATGATTATGTTCAATGGCAGTCAAAAGAAGTAAGCTGCTTCAGGAACCGGACTAGACCTCATAAGAAATGTTCACTTTTAAAAACAGCTTTTACATATTCGCAACACAGAAGGACAAAGATGAAACATTATTTAAACAGAAAGGAAATCATTACGTTAGAAAATAATATCTGCTCATAGCAACTACAATTCTGAACCTCTTGTAAATGTCTTTTTGCATTGTCCTTTTTAAAATGTCTAGTTTTTGAAAAACGCTGCACTTTTGTGTTGTTGAAGCTGAGTGAACAATATTCTTCTACAAGTAGGTTTGGCATAAAAGCTTTTGTTTTTAATGTTGTAGCAGAGATGGTGCCACAGAGCTTCAATATTTATGC
>NC_136906.1:24095862-24335862 GCF_949606895.1 Notothenia rossii
TATTACAGAAGTAAACAAAGGAGTCCAATGAAGGCGTGTGTGACAGAGAAACTCCCTCTAGCGTGAACTTGGGATTACAGCCTTTACAGGGGCGTTTCTAGGATTCCAAAACATTTGGGGCTTAGTCTGGACCCCTATTGGGGGTTCCTGCCACTTTAATTGGATAAACTTTATTTTTTATATTATAGATAATTATGATCACTTTGATGATGAAAGCTGATGCACACATATCTAATATAACTGAAGTGAACACATTCAACTCTTCTCAACAGAAATAATTGTTCTTTTTATAATTGTACTCTAATCAAATCAAGAGGTGTAATTTTGTCATGGTGAATTTCTGTACGTCTGCCCACACAGTTCACTACTGATACACGCAACACGCAATATGTAAGCACATACAGTACAGCGGTCTACCTGAGAAGAATGCTGACAGTCATCTAGCTATTTCAGCTGAAGAGATGTAATTTGGAATATGCATGTGTCAAATAGACAAAGGCTACATGTGTAGGATGCATTTCTCTTCTGCAAAACAATGTTTCTCTATCCTTTCATTGATGGAATGAGGATCTTGACAAGTTAATGGGCCTTCAGTAATTCTCTTAAATTGTCGTTTTGGAAAACAGCCCAACACTGAAGCCCAGTAATGCCTGAACTACATTAAAACGGGGCTTTAACCCTTTGGCGCTGTTTCAGGTTATGCAATAGCTAATCATTGTGAGTGCTTAAGGGTTTGTAAGGATGCTTCCGTCCTTTAAACAACATGAAGGGGCAACACTGATGGGCATGGCTGCTTTACCAGCAATTCCTGCCTTTTATATGGCTGCTAATATTTGATGCCAGCATGCTTGTGAACTCTTAACATGAAATCTGGTACAAACACTCATCATGTCAAAACAGCTACAAAAAAAAGATCCCTTCTTTGAATGAAACCTTGTTACCGGGGTAATAAACAGGTGGTTGCATTTCACATTTATTGAACGCTTTATACAGATGAGTCAGATAGTTGTAGCGAATGAACATTTCAAAGCATCAGCACCCTGGCTAAATGGCATTTCAGTAAAGCATTGACTCTGGATTGGCAGGATTTCAAAAGCATGTGAAGTTTGGTTTTAATTTAGACCCTATCAGAATTTGAGGGAAAACAGCAGCGTGCAGAGAGAGCCAATATGAGAAAAAAGTCCTATCACTTCTGTGTAATGTAGGCAGCAGCATTTAAATCAAAGTGGAGATATTTTGCTGCAATGTAGCCATTTTTTTATGTGATGCACTTTTGTAATTGTGCACATATGGTCACACGTTGGGTCCTACAGTTTTCCCCTGAAACTGCAGCCTCGACTTTTTTTCCTCTGCTCGGGAAAAGCAACAGCAATGTATAGGAATACAATAGGCATATTACAATCAAGGATATCTAATGATTAGAGTATAAGCCTAAATAAAAATAAATAGCAGATCAAAATCTACTTCCTCACTTTGCAGACATAGCTCAATGTTCAATTTCCAAACATTTTCCTTAGTCTTCTTTACAACTCACAAAACTTTTTTTTTTATCGTATCCACTTTGGAACTTTATTCTGCATCAAACAGACTCTTCAATCCAGTCAGAAGAGCTGGCTGAGTCCAGATATCTGGTGGGTACATTCTCAGGTAGTGGCTCTTAAAAGTATTATTTGCAAGCGCAGGGAGTTCTAAGGCAGAGAGGCCAAACACCTTGTGAACTGAGGTTGTTCACATTTTGCTTTGAATGTTGCAGCTTGTGTGTGTGTGTGTGTGTGTGTGTGTGTGTGTGTGTGTGTGTGTGTGTGTGTGTGTGTGTGTGTGTGTGTGTGTGTGTGTGTGTGTGTGTGTGTGTGTGTGTGTGTTGTGTGTGTGTGTGTGTGTTGTGTGTGTGTGTGTGTGTGTGTGTGTGTGTGTGTGTGTGTGTGTGTGTGTGTGTGTGTGTGCTTTAGCCTTTTGCTTACCAAAAGTGAACTATGGGGGTTGCTCACATTGTGTCTGCAGAAAGTAGTATTATAACATGTTTACTTCAGCAATGGCATACTTCCTATAAAGTATACAAAAAGAACATTGTACTTTTCTTAATTGTCGTTTTGTTGCCTTTTCTCATCCCCTGTGATGGGAGCTGCTCTTTGTTTTGAAAGCCACATGGGTATTGTTTTAAAAGAGAAAATATTCATGTTGCAGCTTTAAAAAGGGCTTTGAACTCAAATGTTAGTTGTTACTAAGATACTGTATATACTTATATTTCTGCAAATGACAAAATATGTGGCAACACTTTGATCTCTTTTTTTTGTTTATTACCTCACTAACATTCACATGCTGCTGCATGAATGACATATTCCCATTAAACTGAACTGGTAACGATAATATTATGCCATTTTTACATTTTACGGTAAACACTCACATCAAATCTAATGAGATTGGTTCTTGTCAATATAATGGACTATTTTTGAAATGGGAGGTTACATTGTAATGTGAAAGAGATCAAATTCAAACACAAAGTAGAAGGCAATTAGCATTTCTAAAATGGGTTTCGACTGTTGGAAGGTCATTTTACTGCGTGGTTCTAATATGACCATTGTCCTTTTGTGTTGGTCTTGCCTTTTTTAATATAATGAAGCAATATATTATTTTCATGAGTATTTTTAATCTTAGTAACCTTTTTTTTTATCTAGACCTAGTTATAGAAGTAATTCATATACAGTTTTTCATTGTACCTAGTTAGCAAATAAACTATTAAAGATTGAGACTGTTTTGTTCCTGCAACCATTCTCTCTTGAATACATTTTGAGACGTAACATTTGACATCAGCACAGAGAAGTCACTTGAGCTCGGAGGCCGGGGTTGATGACAACTGCGCCGACTTTGCCCACGCAAGTCTGATGGTCTGAAACATAACGAGTACTTTCAAGTCAAACACCATAGCAACACTTCTGCTTACCTGCTCAACCCACTCATGACTCAGCCCCTCTATTCCACAACAGTAATCCTTCCTGTGAGGCTAATATGGAAACACGTCATGATGCTGCACATTTGGACATATACTGTACAAGGAGCTAATGTCAAAAAGTTCCAGTGCCTTGTAGTGATTGTTCTATTTGTAGTTTAACTTAAAGTCATTGGAAGCCATTGATTGTACCTGCAAGACCCATTTCCTCTTTAGAAAATAAATTAACATACAGATAAAAAAAAGGGGAAAAAAGACCATATATATTTGGATAAATATAAATGTAATCCAAAAATAGGACACAAGAGATGAAATTAAGAAAAAGGATCATCATTCCTCATTGATAGTGCTTGACTTGAGTCTTGAAATCAGGTTAGTTTTAATCAGATGGTACAAAGCAAAGGTTAATATTCATTGGATGCAAAATAAATAAATGAAATATTAATGTTAATAACTTCAATAAGTTTGCTTGTTGATCTCCCCCAAGGCTACGCTAACTCTTGTAGCTTGAGTCATGGATTATTCATGAATAGGGTTCCATCATCAGAAATATCTCATTAATTAAGTGCTCTGGGGCCTGAACTCACTATCAGCCCGAGCAAAGTTTTCCTAACACTTCGTTTGGATAAAGTGTTTTAAAAATTAGTAACAGAAACTGTTTGCATTTGCCTTTCGGGATTCTAAAACCATTTGGTTGGAGGTATTCAGAAGAGACTTTTAACATGATATTACATATAAAGTCTAAGGATATTACCAGCAAATGCAGTAATGCATTGGCGTTATTGGGATGGGAGTTGCCATTACTCTAATCAAATCTAATATTGATAATGACAATTATGCCAAATCTAGATTGATAACTTCTCATATTAATTATTACTACAATGTCTGCATGTGACAAACACAGTTCAGCTAAGCTCAGCTCAGGAGGAAATTGTCATCCAAAGAAAATGAGACAAAATAAGGCTGTAACAGGAAGCAAACCTTGGTCGAAACCATGAAGGTATTTTAAAAACTATCGACACCACGCTATCCCTGTGCCTTGCTTCCATTTTTTCCTAGTGGCAACCGGCAGTACTGCAATGCAAAACTGTTGACTTTCTGTTTTGTTTTTTTATTCTTTATGGATTCCTTTTATTTATACTATTTGTACTTTGTAATTGTGAGAATGAGGCCTCTACTGTATGTGGATTTATTAACGGGCTGCTTTCGGTCTGATTGCCTGCTTGCTTTTCTTCCTGACTGTAAAGTGTCTTTTTGGTTTGTTGACTTATTTCTGTTTGTCGCATTACTTCCCAATAACTACAAATGTCACCCAAGAGTGAAATACAGAGGCAAATGTTCTCCATGTGGAATTTAAAGTTAAATCCATCAGCTCCTGTTGTGTGAAAAAATCTTTAAATTACAACAGAAATAATCTAGTTGCTTCTTTGTACCCTTTAGGGATTGAAGGCTATTGATTTGAATTTATTTTTTCGTTGAGAAAATAGCGAGCAATGATTATTGCCTAAAGTGGATTCTTAACCCATTCTCTTAACGTTTATTTCATATACTGTGGCAGTCTTCATTTGAATAATTTAATAACAAAAATGCCTTTCAGTGGAAAGCAAATTAGAATATGAGAAGGACACCACCAAGGGGCAGATAAGAACAGCCGAAGTCAAACACAATGTTCCTGTTCAGTGAGCACATTAAACTGGCATATTTTTTCTCTTTGTGCCTGTTGAGCCCTGGACACAGAGTACACTCGCAGAAACACATCCTTGAACATTTGGGGCTTTCACAGTCTTTTAAAAAGAGATTGTAAACCACAGCAAACACCATGGAGACCAACAGAGGTTCACACTTCCCTAACCTCATCGGGCATTACCCTCTCACTCTTTGCATATCCAAACACACTTAAAACACATTCACACAGTGCTTTATTAATGCCATGATCTTTTTGTGAATGATGCGGGTATTACGCTCTGAGTTACTCAGAGCTATTTTGTTGATTTAGTGCTGTAAAAAAACAGTACCCTAATGGATACCATTACGGTTAGTGCTTATTCACGGATGGAAATGTGCCATGGACTTTTGGTGGTAACATGTACTGTATTTCATTATCTTTTGAAACATAAAACATTGAGCATTTTAGAAAAATTTGAGTTGGGTAATCTTTGACATTGCAGTGTTGAAGAGGGTTGTGGAGTTCCAGAGAGCAGGGATAGGTTCAACGTTCAATGCTTTTATTGGTCATACGTACATAGCTAGTGTAGTTATGATGATGAAAATCTTAGGTCACAGGCTCCTCCAACAGTGCAACGCAATAAAACAGAAAAACAGAAAAAATAGTCCAAGTAAATACAAAAAGAAAAATAGTAAAAAAGTGAAATAGTGGAATAGTGCGATAAGAGTATATACAACCAGTGATTGAATATGATATGTTAGATAAATCATTTCTAAGTTGCAGCCAGATGAATGTTGTGGATGTTGTTTTCAAATGTACAGTCTTATGGCCCGTGGGATGAAACTGTCCCTGAGTCTGGTGGTTTTAGTCCTGATGCTGCGGTACCGCCTGCCAGACTGCAGCAGACTGAACAGTTTGTGATGGGGGTCTTTGATAATCCTGAGGGCTTTCTTCCTGAGCTGCTGGGAGTAAAGGTCCTCCATGGATGGCAGCTCCGTCCTGGTGATGTGCTGTGCAGTTTTCACCACCCTCTGTAAAGCCTTACGATTAAGGGCGGTGCAGCTGCCGTACCAGGCCGTGATGCAGCCAGTCAGGATACTCTCTATGGTGCACCTGTAGAAGGTCAGGATACTCTCTATGGTGCACCTGTAGAAGGTCAGGATACTCTCTATGGTGCACCTGTAGAAGGTCAGGATACTCTCTATGGTTCACCTGTAGAAGTTGCAGAGTATCCTGGAGTCCATGTTGAACCTCCTCAGCCTGCGGAGGAAGAAGAGCTGCTGTCGAGATGTGTACACCGAGGAACCTGAAGCTGCTGACTCTCTCTACCGTAGTCCCATCGTAGATAACAAGCAGACAAGTGTTTTTTTTATAAGCAGAACAAATGTTATCCTTTTTCGTTCATCTGCACAGTTCTAGTCCTACCAAAAAAGAGGACCTGGGTATTAACACCTGTTAAAAACGGCAGAATAAAGCGGACACAGGGCAGGGGGATGCAGGCTATGAGCTAACGTTTGATCAGCTTATTTCTCTGATAACTAAAGATCAAGACTTCAAATCTATAAAAATCCATCTTCTGTTACATTTTAAAGTAAAAAAAACAAGCAAGAGCTCAATAATGTATTTTAAGAATGTGGCCTTAAATGTCAAATAAAACATCAGACAACCAAAAAGGAACACTTGCACAAAGGGGACTTCTGATGTAAAGTAAAAAGAAAAAAAAACAGTTGATAATAAATAATTTCCTTCTAGTATTCCTTATTCCCGAGAAGATCCAGACCAGATTAATGTAGCACAGTCAGAGTTCTGGGCCTAAGTCAGAGCCCATAGTTCACGTAGGCCCTGCAGTGTGGCAGGCTGGGTAACAAAAGACTAGTAATGTGACGGAGAGGCAATTTGCTGCTATTCTCCATTTTTCTCAGTGACTTTTTCTCAGGTGTTTGCAATGTATCTGTGTCCCTCCTGCTTTTCTAAATTATGCCAAGGCAAAATCACAGCCCTGCCACTATAGCTGCTCTCAGTCTTATCAAAATGCCTCCCAGTCATCAAACACAGAGACTCAGATTGATGAATGAATTTAGGCTGGACCTACAAAGACATTGTCATGTCATTGTGAAATATTGTGCCCATTATGTCTCAAGAAAATAATACAAATGGTGATGTTTTCATCGCGACAAACTGAATACCAGCAAAATGTGAGATTAATGCTGAAATATACGATGGTGGGCTAAACATAAAAATAGTGCAATAAAAGCTGGTGTTTCAAAAGACTTAAATGTCACGTATCAAAGAAGTACTGTAGGCCCATTTCATTTTATTTTCTTTAGCATTTTCATTTCAGTCAAGCCCTGACACCATTCCCAGTGTGTGAGCAGTCATCTCTCTGGTGATAAATCATGCAAAATGACACACAAGAGCAGCACTGACACACCCACCAGAACACAAAAAATGGAAACCAGCTCTCAAAAGAAGGTCTGTGCTGAAATGAAGGATGCTTGTTGAGACTGCTTGTAGATTACAGATTTAATTTCCCTTGCTCAGCCCAAAGCCCATTCACAATGTGTTCCACCTTTAGGAATATGAAATGAGGACCTGGAGCAGCCAAACAGTTATGAACCTGCTGCTTGGGCTTTCTATTCAGAACACATCTGTGATTAAAAGGTTGTTTTGTCTGCTGACAAAAGCTTTCCTCTGTTGTACTGCCATCATGCATAAAGAAAGGCAATGGACAATATCTCGCTGTGACAAGCCTCCTCCCAGGCGGAAATACTGATACTGGAGTGCTGTGCAGAGGCTGATCTGGACAGGAAAATTAAAAGCCCCCTTTCTCACAGAAGCCATAAGTGCTGTTTTATTCAGTAACTGTTATGAGGTTCAGCTCAGGCTGGCTGAACCTTCAGGCTGCATCCAACCAAATGTGCTGACAAATGGGATCACTTCGTCAAATGAAGTATTCAGATGTGAGTTGGCTCTCAACTGTAATGCTTGAGTGAGAACTTTCCGCCTTCTAAAATATGAATGTTATGTATGTTTGGATCCAACATAAAATACCACCCCTTCCTCGCCTGATTGTGAGAGATCTTGCAAGCTACAGTATATTGCATTGTGTGCCTAATTAACCTGCGTAATTCAGCTTATCTTTGTGTCTTTGTTTGTTTGCAGGGTATTCAGTAAATTAATCTCAGGAAGTTATCCCTCTTGTGTCAGAGGAGGAGGTAGAGAGTTTCACACCGCTTCACATTGTAAGGTTTCTCATTTCCAAGCTCTTCAGAGAGTTGAAAATGTCTTAGCTACCAAGTCATTAAATATGTACTCAGCTTCGTACTGCCATGGAGGGAGCAGCTTTGGATTTGCCTGGTGTTTCAGCACACAAATCAAAGCACATGGCTCTAATTGTCCATATTCTCAAATAGTTTTTTACAAAAACAATTACAAGTAAATTAGCCTTTGGATGATTGTGCCTGTGCTTGGAAAACTCAAACTAATTAGGACCTTATAACAGTCACAGCCAAATCAACAAAATAATCAAATGTCTTTGTTTGCTGTAGAACTAAATAATGATAATGAAAGCTGAATAAATATAAGACAATTTTAAATAACTTTTATATTTTTAGTCTGCAATGCTCTAGGGAAAGCAATTGACCACAGATGGTATCTTTCTTTCTGGGTGTCTTGCTCCTACACTATCTAGGAGGGCTGGATGGCTGGCTATTTAAAATAACAAATAGCACTATTGATATTATGACATATTGTATGTGATATGGGGTGGGACATTTCTAAAAAGGTGACTAATCACAACAGAGCCGGCCAGCTAACCAATCGGAGCACACTGGGCTCTGGATTCAAAGCAAAGGCAGTGTGAGATAAATAAAGCACGTCTTGCACATTAAAGCATGTTATTATGTCAAAGTGGAAGCTCAACAAATAAGGCTAAAATCCACCATTTTCAACACGTGAAATTATGTTTTAAACAGCTTTCCATACCTTAGACTTACTCCAATCCTTATAAGGAAATGGAAAGAGGTGTTTTTACTTGACTGTTCACCGATCTTTGAGTTTATCTCCATTTCCCTAAGAGATGTTCCATCCTGGGAAATGTTGTCCCTACAGTTAATAGAGAGGATTCGATGGGTACACCAAAACAACAAAATGATTTAATCAGAAAATTACCTTTGAAATCTTGAATCAGCACAGACATCAACTAAACGCAAATAAATATGAAGACAATATTAATTAATTCAATACCTTTTGAGTGAAATAACCTTATAACATAGTTAATGTTTAAGCTCTGCACATCCTTTAGAAACATATCAAAAATAAAGTACCTAAACATCAGGGGCCGTATTCACAAAGCATTTTATCTTACTGCTAGGAGTGCTCCTAACTCGCGCTAAAACATTTTACGTAGGAGTTTTTTTCTTAAAAGTTATTCACAAAGCCGCTGAGACCTACTCATACTAAGGATAAATCACTAAGAGTGAACTAAGAGTGACGCGCCATTGCTATGGATTACGTCGATTCTCGTGCATGAGTTTAGAAGCGGTCAGTACGGTGATTGGTTGTTCAGAGCAGGCGGTCTCGGTGAAACTCATCCGCAACATCCCACAAACGAGCCCACTAAATCACCGAAAAACAAGGAAATAGCCTAGGCTAGAAATGTATTCCTATCAAATAGTTATGGACAGTGCAGTTAGCAGAATACACGTTTGTGCAGACCACGATAATGACGTTGTATATGCACGTTAAAGAGAGAGAGCAAACAATAAAAATACGTAAATTGCATTAAATCAAGGAGGCAATTAAAAGCACCCTGCAAACTATTATCCAATGAGCATATTTCCAGCACTTAAACACGTTCAATAACAGCCCATACCGCCGTTCAAGTCCCCCTATCATGATGAATGAAAACAATCTGCGTGTTGATGGAATGTACTTTCTTTCTATTGACGAACACGTCCTCATCTTTTGATGGCACAATTATTTTTATGTGCGTCCCGTCAATAGCACCGACCACAGCGGGCATACCTGCAATTGCCATGAAGTTGGCTTTGATCCTGTGTAGTTGTTGATAGTCCAAAGGAAACCGGATAAACTGTTGGATGATATGTGTTCTAGAGAGCGCATTGATGGTTTGGTTTATGGCACGGCTGACTGATGGTTGCGATATTCCTAAATCGTCGGCATTGCAAAGTTGCATTTTCCCTGTTGCTAAATATCGTAGTGTTGCCAAACATTTTATTTCCGGACTAATCGGGTTATTCCTGTTAGTCGTGGATGTTATTGCATCCCACACTAATTCCACAACAAGTTTGATACCCTCACGATTTAGCCTATATCTCTTGATCAATTCACAGTCTTCCATTGTCTCCAAAACATTTCGTCTAGCAGCCATTTTCAGATTCTTTGTGAATAGGTCTTACCGAGTTAGGAGTCCTCTCGAGGACTTTTAAGCTCTCCCAGACTTAGGTGCTACTTTTAGGACTAAAATATTTTGTGAATTGCTCTTAGTGAATAAAATTAGGAGTCCTAAATGTAAGACTGACACGCCCATTATGTTTAGGAGTTTCTCCTAAATTTGCCAGTTAGGAGCTACTTTTAGCCCTAAGATCCTTTGTGAATACGGCCCCAGGTCCATTAACCCTTTGGAGTCCTGGGCTAATTTGGCCGTTTTCGCATACTTTTGATTTGTCTTACTAAACCCCATTAAGAAATGTTTGGCATGTCAATGTTTTGATATCTTTTTTTAAAGGACAACCTCACCTATATAACCTGATAGTTATTTCTTTCATTTTGAGATACTATATGAACATTTTGGACCCAAAATCACAAAAAAACGTAAAAACAGATTTTGAAAATGATATTATTTTTCATATAGGTAACACAAACATACACAACGAAACCGTTTGAAAGCTGGAAATATATACATGGGATGTCAATATGATAATGTGAAAGTTTGATTGAGGTAGCATGAACCTATATACAAATTTTATGAACAAATAACAGGTGTATCCATAGGCTTTTTTTCCTAAATTCTCAAGTTCTGTCAACAGTAGGCACAACAAAACATTTAAAAGCTTAAATAATGTACATGGGATTTCATTCTGATAAGGCAAAAGTGTTATTATAAATATAATACAAATATATACACATTATGTACAAAAATCAGTTTTTTCTGTCTTTATCTGTGCCACGCTTCAAAGCAGTTTCTGTCAACGACACAGAGGGCAACATCACAGGCTCCTCCTCCTCCTCCATGTCAAAAAACAAGCTTATAGCTTGACTCACGTTCAGAGTTCTCTTCATCATAGTTGAATCTTCAAAACTCTAAATCTATCTAACTATATCTAAATTCTCAATGTGTGTCTGTCACTTTACTTCAATCGCAGTCTCCCGCCGTCTCTCTTTGGTTCCCGCCGTCCCTCTTCGTCTCTTTTCGTCTTGCTTCGTATCACTCCGTTTACCTGATTACCTCACCCATAGATATATATAAACACTAGATGGCTCATGGGAGATTTTCCAGCGTAGCTGACCGGCCGCCATCTTGTTTCAGTCAACAGCTACTCTGGTACGCGCTATGGTAGCTGTTGTAAGGTGAGTGATCTGCACAAAAATACTCTTAACTCGCTGAAATCTTGACTGATTTACAAACGGTTTGGTTTATTATAAACATTATTAGCATGGCTATGATACAGGATGCTTGGACATGTTGAAATTTGAGCTTTTCTTTGTGTATGTGCCGTGGTTGTATTTATTAGCTGGCTAATAACAAGAGGCTGTGAGTGAGACCTAGTATTACAAAGTTGACCCAGCAACTTTACACCAGTGGGAGAGGCAGAACTGCTCTTTCTTTTCAACATAACTTAAGTTACACATGATTTCTTCCAAGTGGTTTGGCTTGTTAAAAACATCTTACATTTTAGATACATTATGATACAGGAAATTGCTGGCTTTGTGTTTACAGAAGTACCTGAATATGCCTGACTTTTGTGCAGCCTACGGATGCTCTAATCACCGCAGTCTGCAAACAAGAACCCGTGGAATCACCTTTCACGTGTAAGATATGACAATATTATGACTATAATTAGGATAGTCGTTAATTACTTAGTGGATGTATGTACATTACAAGTCCTGCTATACAGGATCAGTGGGGCTATGTGAGATAATAGTATTGCAAGATTGATGTTGACCCAGCCTCATTAGAATATGTTGCTACCATTTCTTTACAAAATTATTTAATCTTTCTTTTGGACACCTTTTTTATAACTCTTAGTGTGGTTGTCTTATTCTTAAAGTATACATTACATACATACATACATACATACATACATACATACATACATACATACATACATACATACATACATACATACATACATACATACATACAATTACCCCAAAAATATGATAATTTCGGTGTGTATTTTTGTCCTTACCCTTAATGTTAAAGGAAAGAAGGGAGGACAATGTTGACAATAATTTATATATCTGGCTACCTTTCTCATGTTTTTAAGGTTTCCCAAAACCGGAGAGAGGAGGAGGCAGTGGGAAGTTGCCCTAAGAAGGGACGGTTTTGTTTCCTGTGGCAGGACACTGCTCTGCAGTGATCACTTCAGGAGTGAGGACTTTGACAGGACGGGGCAGACTGTCCGGCTTAAAGATGGTGTTGTGCCAACAGTATTCAATTTCCCAGCTCATCTTCAAAGGGTATGTGTATCATTGGCCAACAAGAATTCAAGGTGTATAAGATTGATATATAAATATGTGATTAAATGTCTCACTTTAGTTTTTCTTTCTACAAGTTTAGGAAAAATAATGTGTTGTGTATTACAGCGCATTTTTAAACACTCAAAATGTCTTTAATTATGTTTATTTTAGCCGGAAGCAACAAGAAGCACAACCACTTCTAGAAGAGCGGAGGATGAACCTCAGCCTAATGTTGTGAGTATTCTGAATGTGGCCAAGACCAGAAAGATGCTCATTGATTTCAGGAGGGTGAGGAGGTCTCCTCTACCCCTGTGCATTCTGGGAGAGGATGTGGCAGTTGTGGAGGACTAGAAATACCTGGGAGTGCACTTAGACAATGGGATGAGCTGGAGGATCAACACTGACGCTGTGCACAAGAAGGGGATAAGCAGACTCTATTTTCTGAGGAAACTGAGATCCTTCCACGTGTGCAGCAAGATGCTGGAGATCTTCTAGTCTGTTGTGGCCAGTGCACTCTTCTTTGCTGCGGTCTGCTGGGGGGGCAGCATCAGAGCCGGTGACACCAGCAGGATCAATAAACTGATCAGGAAAGCTGGGTCTGTCATCGGCATCAAGCTGGACCCCTTTGAAGCTGTGGTGGAGAGGAGGACACTGAACAGGCTGTTGTCCATCATGGATAACCCCACCCATCCTCTCCACCTGCAGCTGGACAGTCAACGGAGCTCCTTCTCCAACAGACTGCTGCAGCTCCGCAGTGCCATAACTCTGTACAATAAATCACCTCTGGCTGGAAGATAACTCTCTGCTCCATAGTTTCTCTTGAATATAACCACGTTGTACATTTTACACATATATCATCTGTTCAATATTTAATATTAATATTCCATATGCCTTATATTGATGTATATGTATATTATATATATATATATATATATGTATATATAATATCCTGTCAAATCCAACATGTATATTTTTCCTCTTTCTTTATTTTCTTTCTTTTTCTTGCTTATTTCTAATGTATTGTAAAATGCCTTTTCCCTTATGCTGCTGTAACTGAAAATGTTTTCCCAAATTGGGATCAATAAAGTACCATCTTATCTTATTTGCATGTGGAATGTCACTAACAAATGAGAGCATCATATGGCTTGTCATATTAAATCCTTTATCTCGGTGGTACCCAGGAAGGTCTATGATGGTGTTACTAGGAGAGCCCAATATAATTTGAGGTGGTACTCTGTGTAAAAAGTTTGAGAACCACTGGCCATCTCACTTGCTCTATGTCACTCATACACTTGAATAAACATGTGCAAACACTTTCATAACACCCAAGGACACCTTACAGGGCATAGGAGCAATATAGGGAACAATTAAAACAGTGGATTTAGTGAGATATCAGCCGGGGTAAGACAAGACAAACAACAGTAATTGGACTACAGAAGGACACAAAAGGACACAGGGTACAGTTTATATTATTCTTGGGCTTTTTTCGACTACAAGAACTCAGCGCACCGTGCTGTGAAGTGGTAACGTATTTCAAAGGTTCTGGATTTGTTTACAAATCTAGAAACTAAATACAAAACTAGGAGGTTATGAAGATCTGATGTCAAAAATAATTGTGATAAATGAGACAGAACTGGCCTGTCTGTGAGCTCATTTTATGTTGGTTTGGTTCTTCTGATAAAGGGGTGAATATCTAAATAATATACCACCATATGCTATTGTCATTAGTTGTGTCCCTGTTCTTCAAGCTAAGGCATTGCTAAATTAACAACTCTTGGCTTACAGAGTGGTAACATGAGACCGATTTTTATATATAAAATATAAATATATTTTAATTTTATAATTTATTTTAAATATTAACAATATAATAAAATTAATGGAAATATATACACCGGCAAATATTTAATATAAATACCTTGTGTGTGTGTGTATAGCTATTGCTTTATTTGCTTAATGTTATTTTCATAAGAAAGTCCATGATTATAAGTATTTAGTATCATAACTACATCTTTCATGTTTATAAAAAACCAAACCGTTTGAAAATTGGTTGAAAATTGAGCAAGCTATGGTTATTTAAATAGTAAACCATAATGTTATGAATGAGAGCACTGCCTGTAGCAAGATGGCGGCCATGTGGCAACGTCAATCTCCATTGGCCAGCAGCGCGGGTGAGTCATCTAGTGTATATCTATGACCTCACCCCCTCCCTGGTAAATACATCCTGTTGAGCAGAATCTACAGTTTCCAGTATTTTCCGTTTCGTAAAATGATAAAATACGGCGAAGATATTAAAATGTGTGCTTCCATTATTCGTACTTTTGAAATATATTTGCATTAACTTTATATCATCGTATCTCCATGTTTATTGGGTCTTTTTGCATGAAACAAAGACTGGCATATAGTTTCAAGCCAGTACTTTCGACAGAAATACACATATACATCCTGTTGAGCAGGATCTACAGTTTCCAGTATTTTCCGTTTCGTAAAATGATCAAATACGGCGAAGATATTCAAATATGTGCTTCCATTTTTCATACTTTTGAAATGTATTAACTTTATATCATCGTATCTCCGTGTTTACCGGGTCTTTTTGCATGAAACAAAGACTGGGATATAGTTTCAAGCCAGTACTTTCGACAGAAACACACGGCAATGCTGCCCGGACGCGTCTATCGTTATTCCAACCGCGACCGCTATGGCTATAGACAAGTTTACGCGCCAAACCACGGGTAGCGCCATAACCCTACACAAATGCACTTCATTTCCGCCGGAAGTCTTTTGCACAGCGTCTGTCGGTGTAAACCGGTGTAAACAGTCAGACGGGCACTGGTGTAAACACAGCGATTTCGATGCTAACAGTGATGCTAGCTTGGGAACACGATTCTACTTCTTTGACTGGAGATGGCGTTACTCTCCCCCACCCGAATTCAGTGCAAAACTGGGAGGATAACATGACGACGTGGCCCAGCATAACGTACAGCAAAATTTGCTCCTACTTCGTTCAATCCATGGCAATAGATGGAAAAGCAATGGACAGTCTGAAGGCATATCATAAGGCTGCGCGCATTCTACTTTGCCCACATGCTCCCGAAAATTGTTGACGATTTTGTTGAGGGAAGGTTACAGTTCTGCAGTAAATATCTCAGCATTTTAAAACCAAAATAAACTGCCTTATTTAGGTCATGCCCACAGGAGCCAACAGTTGTCTGTTGTTTACATAATGCACAATTTACATGATCTCTTTATGCTGTGCAATATATCATATGTGCCTGTACTGTTTGAGTGAAAATAAAGTTTGATGTAATTTAATTTCATTATTGCACTGTTATTGCATTATTGCATTTCATATGTTCCTTAGAGTGCTACAATTTCTTTTAACACAGTTCATCATTCATATTAAGCTCATACTGTACATAAATAACACTGAATTAATTAATTGTTTAGAGGAAACTAAAGAAATGGCTTCAACAAGAAAGATCACATGTTTAATCCTAACAGGTATTACAAATTAAAATATAAAAGCAGCCCACACAATTACATCACTATGAAAATATTCATATATAATATTAAAAAATACAATGCATGCAGTATTTGTTGTGTTTATCTGTATTTAATGAACAACATGGCTGGGTGCTGGTTTGTGGTCGTAGCACTCTCTATCTAACCACTCGTTCAGGTGCTTTCTCGAGTGATTGCAACCAACTACCGCACACGTAGTTCCCGAACCACTTTTTTTCATGTTGTAATTGTTATATCCTCTTTGTCTCTGCGATATCAGTGCTTTGTCGGCACAACGGAGCTAGCTAGCAAAACAAACCCAGTCCGCCAAAACGGAAGTGCATTGCATCGAAGGGAGGAGTTCAGGATGTAGAGCGGAAACGGCTCAATAACTTGTGTATAACTGCCGAAGATGAAGTCTATGACGCTAAAGCTACGTTCTTGCGTAATGCGGAAGTGGGCGTGGTTAAATCTAAACTGGGTTGGAATAACGATAGACGCTGCCCGGACTGTTGTTTTTATGCGGCACCGGCTTGAACAAGTCATGTGATCTGATCACGCGGGCGTGACGGTCGACTCCAAAGGGTTAAACAAAGTTTCTAAGAGATATGTGCTACTCATGATGAATGGCCATCTCTGGTGCAGGTTGTGTAGAGTTTGCAGAGTCCAACCGCAGACGTGATCTGAAAAAAATTCACTTTATGCATACAGTGTTTTTTCAGGAGGCTTTGCATGTTCTGATATCAATGGAGTTTGGAGATGTGGGGGGAATACTCAACAACATTGTGGAAAACAAATGGATTTCATTTGAGTCTAGTACCTGAGGCATAAGGAAAAAATAACTCCCTCTTACCATCTGTAAAAATACATTTAATTTAATGTCTTATACCTTAAAATTGCCTTCACTCCTTGGACATTTCCATTGTAGATGTCTACTGAAGTTTCAATTATGTTTCCGTGTACTTTTAATAATTCAATTATGGATAATAATTCCGCACATCATGCTGTTGAATATCAATATTAGTTTGGAATATATAATTTCTCAGCCAGACTGATATGAATGCCTTCTGGCTGTCGTGATCTAATGAGGTGCTGCATCACAGTCCGGGCAGATAATCAGTGGCACAAATGAACAAAGTTATTTGAATTAATCAGGTGATACATTGTGAAAAAATTTAAACAACACTAAAGGGCATGCTACTTATGTTTCATGTACATGCACGTGTCAAGAGGCAGTTGAAACTGATTACCATTAATGAACTCATCAACTAAATATGCTCAACTATTAAGACGGTGGTGAAACCCATCAATATGTGGCGACTCCGATGACATTAATTCCGTCTTGTATTAACTATTATATTTTTCATAATTGGACAAGTCTGGCTCTCTGTCTGCATAGCAAACATGTACAGACGAAGATAAACTAAGTCAAGACATAATGAAGGTCATTAGTAATGATTAATGATCACAAAAACAAGATTAAGGACCAAATACTGCCACTTAATGTGTGGGAACAAGGAAAATGTGAAGCAATTAATATCTTGAGTACCCCTGAGATGAAAGCAATTTGTTTTAAAGCAATAATTATTCCCGGCTAATTACTCAAATATTCTTGCTTAAAGGTGAGAATGTATGTTATTTCCATTTAGAATTTTTAAATATAAGCAGGTTTTTGCAGAGGAGACTAACATGGATGTTTCTAAGTGTAATCTACAAACAAGGACAGCGATGTATGTCCACTGCTGGGATGAACACTGAGGAATACACAAGTGCTGAACGGTTGGTACTTATATAACATATTGCAACGAAGGACAAGGTTTCATTTTCAATATGAATGGTGCACAGACTTCCCACCACCTCCTCCTTTCAGTATGGATATTTCAATAATGTAGACACTAATAATTGCACTCATATGTTAACTGAACTCAAATGGAGATCTTTATATTGTATAATATTAACACTTATTTGATTCAGTAACTATAAAATCCTTTTTTGAAACATTATTTCTACCCCCATCGTGATTCCTTTTCTTATTTATTGTAGATAACACAGGACAAGTATTGGCTTAATCTTCAAATTTCACATCTACATTACTAATTATTGCACTAAAAGCTATTAATTTAGCAAATGATGGGTCCAGTAAGATGTATATTCATACAGTGTATGTAAATGTGACAAGCATAACTTCTAACACACTTGTGAACTGATATTGCTTTGTTTGGTATAGAGAAACTTTGATTTGGAAGTTATTTTGTTTGACTGGTAGCCTTATTGGATCATAGTTGGATTAAAAGATTACCTCAGCATGCTTTGTTTATTTCTTCCAAAGAATGTATTAATGGCTGTCTCACCATCAACTTCAGAGGGAAGCTTTTACTAGCTGGCTATTGGGTTGTGCATTCTCAAGTTCATAAACCACTGCTATAACTAATAATGTACAAGATCTGTATCCAAGAACATGGAAAGAGAATGAAAGAGAGTCCTTTCTAACATGCTACAGATGGACATCGCCAATGCAACGGCACTAAAAGGGCCAGAGTGTAGTACTGTATATAAGAGGATCCATTAGCAGAAATAAAACTATGTCACCGCTCACCTTATACTCAGAATCATATTTTCCATATCTTGGAATGAGTCATTCATACCATATCATGTCATACAAATATAATGTATACTGTTGGAAGAGCCTAGAACTTCATATCATGCCATCAACTATACGCTTTGTACTAAAAAAAAAAGACATTGAATTTGAATATCTTGATGATGTTGAACCTCCATGTTTCTTTAGCTCAGAACTGAAATTCAAATGCTGGTTCTAGATGGGGCCTTTTGCATTTTTTGTATTGAATGCCACTGTAAAGTTTGTGTACAATTGCAGTGAAGTCAGCTGCTGCCTGAATTCTGTTGCTCCTTTAGTAGTGTGATGCTCATTAAGGATTAAGTCCTGAAAGTGACCACGATGATAACACTGTGTTGCACTCGGCTGCTTGTTGTTGAGTGTAAGAATATTCATTTGGTTACAAACTGTAACAACAGTTCTAGATTACGCTAAATCCTAAACACTGTCCCAAAATCAGCCATGATAAATGTGGTTATGCATCTGTTAGAAATATGTTTTTCTTGATTATGTATCTCCTATGTTCTCATGTCTACGTTGAAATTTGAGGAGCATGGAGTCCCTAAACAAAACAATGTTAATCTCTGAAAGACGTTCTTGATGTCATGTTTGCATTTCTGAAACACTGAAGAGATGAAATCAGACAGGGAGAGTGTCTTTGCTGCCTCTGTGATTTCTGTTTTCCTTTTAAAAGTTTAGTCACAGCTTTCTGTCAGCCACAGTGCATTCATGCCAGGAGACAATCTATAGAAGCATGCTGCCTTTGACATGTGAAACATAATAAATTGTTAACCTCGTTAATGGAGCAAAATACTGGAATAAAAGGTTTATGTTAGGTGATTCTGGAGAAGGAATTGTCTTGCAATTCCCCACATGTGCTTGTTCTTAATGTCCTCTATTGTTGAATGGTTGAAAATAAATGGAAGTAGATGGGATAATGGTGAAGCATGTGATTGCAAAAGACTGATGGGTTTTCTCTTTTTTTGTGGAAAGTGATTCTCTTTTGGTGAATAAATCTTTGTTGATTAAGTAATTGTGGTTGACAATTAATACCACACCCTTACAGATTATCTACTGCTTATTTGTGTTATTCATAATGACTTTTAAATTATCAAACAGAAACCGACAAAATAAACCAAACTCGAAGAAACCATACAACACTAAACCAAAAAGGATTGAATGGCTGGTCTGCCGGCAGAAAGGGTAAATCACAGTCAATCAACGCTTTCTATTAAATGCTCTGAACAGGTTGTGTTTTCCCCTTTGGTTTGTCTGTGCCTGCATTTTAAAAAAACTTAATGGGAACTCACCCCAGGGGTTAATCTGATGTGGCATGAGTGCAACTTTCAAATGTCACGGTAAAGCTTTATCTGTAATACAGCACAGCACTCTAGTGGCCACAAGGGTAATAATTGTTAGTGTACGTGTGAGTGAGTGTGACAATGTGTGACTAAGGAATCTAGAGAGGCATGAATCTGCCTTTTTGCCCTTATCCACCTCTGGGACTCTCTCTGATTTGACAAAGCAGGTGTGAGGATCATGTTTCAATTCCACTTTGTCTGACAACATTATATTAAGGTGGTTATTATTCAAATTGTGTTAAGAGAGAGAATGAGTCTTCACGATATGTATTCAGTGCATACCAAAGCTACGTGAAGAGAAAAAGACAAATGCAGTCAATTTGAATGTGAAGAAGAAATGTAGGGCTGGTGATGGGAGCTGCCTCATCCAGGAAAAAGGATATTTTTCTCTGGGATGACATTTTGACACTGAGGGTATGTATGTGATGCAGATAGAGATGGGATGTGTTTAAGGACCCTTAAGCACCATCAAGTCTTATAGAAATGTGTGATAGTTGACTTTTTTTTTTTGGGTGACGCCAACACTTTTTGGGATCCAGCTGGTGTTTGTAACATTTTGAATTGCCCAAAGAAAGCTAATCATCTCTCACAGTCCTTCAAGACAGTTTAAAGGGGCATCTGGTTTTAACATTTGATATGTCAAACTGTCATCCAAAGTGCATGTTGATGATTACAAATCTATTTACATAGCCAACTATGGAAATTAAACTCCTGCCCTCCTTTGATGTTAATCCAACAATTCTGTAGGTCCTCCAATGCATGTTCAATGTTAATTTAGTGACATTGTACCATACCGGGTTGCACAAGAAAATGCAGTTACAGAAAAAAAAAAAACGATTATGATGGTGGAGTGTGGATGATGAGCTAATGTAAATATACTGTAGCTTTAGGCATCTGTAACATGGCAGATGAGTGGGGAATAAGTTAGGTAGCAAGCCAAAAAGTACAAGGGCTTACAATTATTCCAGAACGTTTTCATATGAATCACATTATAATGAATACCTACTCCTCATTGTTACTGGAAACAGCTCAAGGACCCTTGGAGCCCTGAATAACCACTGTAATCATTATTGTGAGTGTATTGTGATTCATGATGCAAAACAAGTCCTTAGTTATTCACAAAGAATTGTTACGTGGAATGATAAAATGGTAAACACATTTTCTTTCATAAAACCTACTTATGATCCATCGGATCAACTTGATATGAGCTATTTTAGCATTTTTTTAAATAGCAGCTGGTATTTGTGAATGTGTCAGTGCTTTACCAAAATCAATTATGTTGAAAATGAAGGGGGGGGGGGGGGGGGGGGAATGTTAGACCCAGCTTCTCAACCCCTGACGTGCACAGACATTTTGGGGGGCCGGAGCTCAAGTGAGAAAAAGGGCACTTCCCACATTCATTTACTAAAACAAATTTAAAACACAAAGTTAAATATAGTTAACACAGAGACATTGGTCTTCTATACTCACTACGCACAAGAGCAGACAACAAACTAGTACAATTAATAGTTATTAAATGAGCAGCCAACAATCAAAATCATGAAGTTATCTATAGATAGAGGTAATCTGCATATTTAAACACAACATTTCAGGGGAAAATACTGACTTGACGTAAGTAACTATCTGGGGAAGTTGTTAGGTGAAATGTTGTTTTGTTTGTTTTTTGTTTTATTCTTTTCAACTGCAATGCCTTGGTAACTGCATGCAAATGAGCACATTTTAATCAAGATAAGAAATAAGATAGTACTTACTATTCTATTAGTTAACGCCTAATTTGCATATCAATGTGGCGATTGTGATGAAGTTATAGGCCTACAGATTTGACTGTATTCACCTTTAGTGTCTCCCCTTAAGTACAGTAGGCTACATTAGCATGTATGCCCATGATACATGTCCTTAGCTAAACCTTGAGCTGAGTTATCCATTAGCTAGTAGCCTACTTAGTTAACTCCATTTGTTTTTGTCTTTTAGCTAATTAGCAGTAAACTCGAGGCACTGGCAGTTTAGTAATTTGTTCATCACCACTCGCCTTCAAAATAAGCCAAGAAAAGCTGGGATATCATGGGACTGTAAGGTGGGAGGTGCTGCTACCTGTCGGTCTGAAGTGACTACCGATGTCCGCACCGCTGTGCGCGACACGTGGAGGGAGGGAGGGAGGGTAGAGAGAGCATCGGAACTTCACAGTCTAATCTCTTGACCTGATCTTTTTATTTTGTATTTAATCAATATATTTTTGAAAGGGAAATTGCGCAAACAGCAGTAGATATTCATTTATTTAAAAACTAAAAAAGGGGGGGAAAAGGGCACTTTCTCTGGAGGAAGAAAAAGGGCAGGGGTTCAAGCCCACTTTGATGTCTGTGTGCACGTGCCTGCCTGTGTTTATACACAGACATGATGTCAATAAATAACAAGTGCTACAAGGACACTTGATTTAAACTGATATGGAAAAAACATTCATGAACATGTCATGTAGCTTTTATTAGACTGTTCTTGTATTTATTGAATTATGATGTTTAAAGGTGTCAAGGGGACGTGCTGTTTGTGTATTGTTGAGAATTTAAAAAACGGAATTACATCTATCGTGTAGTAATGCATATTAATTGCAAGAAACATGCAATGAAATTATAATTGTTTTAATTATGATTTAGCACTTATATATTGCCATAGTAAATACGGTAAAGTTACACATGATTTTGTTATGATCACATTACTTATGAATTATCAAAACAACTTTGCTAACACAGGCAAACATGAACAGGTGCAACAAAACAAAACCACCATTCAGATATTATAATCACATAGCTTATATTAATCATTTTTTTCACTACCCCTTGCTGTGGCCTTTAAACCGTTTTTTGAGCATTGCTTGTTCCCATAGACATGCATACTATCCAATGTGACTGACAGTACATAACACAAGCAGTGCTCAAATATTTTCTATTGATATTTTCATCACAGTTTTGTTAGATCAAAATGATCGGTCAAGGACACTGATGGTCAGCCAGAGTATAGGGAGCAGTCCAACCAATTTCATACCTACTGCTGCATACTCCGAGTGCATAGCAATTCTGCTGAGGCGGCTCTATTTGACATTGTGAGTGTGTCATGTTCATAAGGATGGCTTCTTTTGGAACAGCCTGATGCAGCACTCGCAGACTTCAGTGGAGCCTCACATCCACCTGAAATAAATGTCATGCAAGCACTTTTGCTAACAGTGAAAATTCCTCTGCAGCTCATCTTTCCTGTGCCTGTACATGCAGATGGGACAGCTGTAGTTGGCTAATGTGTAGCCAAAAGTCCTTAAAAACCTGTCCTTACGTTGCTTACAAGATCGGAATGGAGTTCAAATCAGGTAAACACCACTGCTGGGCTAAAAAATAGTGTTTCAGTTTCAACACACAGGAAAACGTGATACTTCCATTTCATTTGTCAATCATAAAAGTGTGCATCATCAGATAAAAGCTGTCAGGAAAAGCTTCTCCTGACCTATTCATCTATTGTTTCCAACGCCATAGAGCAGTGCTTCTCAAAGTTTGGTCCGCAGACCGCTGGGGGTCCGTGAGCGCCCCCTAGTGGTCCTTGAGTATATTGGTAAAATTTCATATTTGAAATAAATAAATACATTTAAGTTTTCCACACTCTCGTGAGAATATCTCCGCAATGGAGCAAGCTTAAATTGAATTAAACTTGCTCTACGATTGCATGATATAGGCCAGCGCAACACCTTCGTTTGTACAATTTTCAGGCGATTTGTAATCTGTTCTAGAAAAAGGATGTGTTTTTGGATATTTGTGGAGTTACGGCCCCTACACACGGCGGCGTGCGTTGTCGCTTGCCGGCGGGGGGGGGGGGGGGACTGAAACTCGACCAACAACAAATCACATGAATCTCCCGCCCATACTTCCTCAGAAAGGGGGGGGGGGTGCTAGTGGATCGCCGGAGCTGTTAGATTAACATTAACATGCTTGTTGTAGTTCTGAGTGCAATGCCTTGCGGCCTGTAGTACCATCCTTGATGGAGCATATGTGTGGGCTGGACCAGGAAAGGAGTGAGCAGAGGGTCGAGTTGTCGATTCTTGTTCTGTTTTTCTGTGACTATCTAGTTGCGCACGCTACTAAAGAGACGCGCTACCATGGAAACCAAACAATGGTGTAGCTGTATTAAAGTCAGAGTGGAAACAGTCGTGTGTAAATCTGATTTAGTCAGAAATCGGGAGAAATGCGGGAGAAATATGACCCCGGGAGAGGGCTATGAAATCGGGAGTCTCCCGCGAAAATCGGGAGGGTTGACAAGTATGCTCCCGCCCCAGACACACAAGCACACGGTTTGATTGGCTAGAGCTTGTACTGGCATATGATTCGATTGGCTGACGCCTCCGTAGAGGCTGCAAAAGTAGAACATTGCTCTACTTTTGCAGCGAGCACCGCGAGAGAAGCTACGCTTTGCTCCCACAATGCAGTTCGGTGAATCGTGACGTCACCCCATTCAAAGTGAATGGGCAGAAGCGTTGAAGCGTTAGGTGGTCCGCGAGTCTTTTTTCATTGGTTAATTGGTCCTTGGCAGTGGCGGCGCCAGAGTATTTTTGTTGGGTAATCTATGGTAGGGCTAACCCATACGGTGGTGGGGCTCAAGTCAATATTTGCAATGTAATTACATACACGCTATATCGCCCCCCTTGACAGTGAAACGCCACATGTGAGGTTTAGATGATTTCCCTGTCTCAATCAAAATGGAACTGTATGAAATAAAACGGCACATTTGTGTTGTCGTAAATAAAAAGGGATCACTGTGAACGTGACGTAACACGTTGAAGGTCCAATGGGGATACTGAATGGCGGTTCCGACTGATCTCAATCAGTAATGCATGACGCAGACCCAACGTTTCGTTGCTCTGATTGGCTGTAGGTCTGACTATTCAAATTGCATTCGGAGGCATTTTGATCTGACCGCGGCCGCGCGGATATTATAAGGCCAGATAATTTCCACATCTTTAGTGTATAAAACTCCCCCACTACTTACGGCCCGTCCACACAGCGGTGTTGGAAGCTTCTTCCAATGCCGCTGTGTGGACGGGCGTAACGGGTGACGTCACTTTTCGCCGAACTGCATTGTGGGAAGCAGAGCGGAGCTTTCCTGGCGTTTCAGCCTGCAAAAGTTGAGCAATATTAAACTTTTGAAGCTTCTGAAGCTTTCGGTGGAAGTGTCAGCCTATCAAATATGCCAGTACAAGCTCTAGCCAATCAAACCGCTGCTTGTGTGTAAGGGGCGGGAGATTCATGTGATTGGTTGTTGGTCGAGCTTCAGACACGCCCGCCGGCAAGCTTTTTCCAAAGCGCTGTGTTAGACTATTACTTGCACCCCTCTTCTAGCATAAGCCTGAATGGTCTCTCAACCATATTGCATCAGTATAAGCACTTGTTGTTACAGCAGGATCAGTTTGTGTGTTGTGTGGACACGACCCGTATATATTCGCAAGCAGTTTCCTCAACATTTAGCATTTAGCATTTTGCTTATTATTTAATTGAATTTGCTTACTTTAACATCATTTTTCATGGTGGGGCTAAGGTGGGGCTAAGCCATTTCTTGATTTATTGGTATGGCTGTAGCCTATACACTGGTCCTTGGTATGAGAAAGTTTGAGAAACACTGGCATAGAGCCATGGAGATGTTACATCTATCTCATTCAAAAGAGGGTTCATTGAGCCTGGGGTGAAAGTGCTAATATTTAATAAATATCTCTGCTAATGGTCAATTATAAACAAAAATAGAAAAATAAATGAAAAACAAGACTTTATCTGCTCCTAAAATTAAAGCTCCATTGACAATTAATTAAAAAACATCTTGCCTCTGTGGTTTCTTGCTTTGGCAGAGTTGTTTATGTTGCTTAATATTGATTGAAATGTTCCAGGGCAGAGAATCAGCCTCATTTGAAACTTTATAAAATGCACTCTTGAGAAATACTTTATTGAAAGTCAATTTGAATCATCCTCACTGCATCATAGTGTGTTTTGGGACATTAGCTGTGCACAGTATATTTAGGCGTTGTGAAAACTTCTTGAACCTTGAACACTTTAAAAGTTTGTATTACTGTATTTTTGTATATTTGTGGTTTACCAAAAAGTAGTAACTTCAGGGATCATTTTCCTGTCCTTTTTTCCGACACAAACCCTCATGATAGATTTTGTTCTGAGACAGCATTAACCCAATCCGCTGCAGGTTCTATGTATTCAATCTTTGTGCAGGACTTTCAAAATAAATCATCATCTTAATATTAACGGTAGCAGTTCTGTGATTTTAAGAAGCGAAAAGGTATCAAACTAACAATTACAGTATGTCAAAAAAAAAAAATATTCTAAAGGTTGTATTTAATGGGATAGCCTTTTTACCTATGATTTGCTTTCAATTAATATCCTTTGTGTGATATAATGCTGCACATTACCAAAGCCTTTGTATACATCTAGGAAAAGTGATTCCAAAATAAGTTTAACAAAACCTTTAAAATTAATAAAATCCAATACAAGTTATATTTAGGTGAAACTAGTATTGCTATCAACCTGATTAATACACCAGTCCTAATAGAAGAATAATACTGACATTATAATCAGCTCCAACTATGGCACGATTTATAACATAAAAATTATTTCTTCTGCTTTTGATGATGAAAGACTAATACAATCTATTGATGTTTAAAGAGGGAAAAAAGGAGATAAAAACCTCTCACTTGTTTTAAATTGAGCAGAAACTAACCCGGAAGTCAGACGTGACGTCAGGCACGTCAGCACAGCAGGATAGCTTACGTTCAACCCAACCAAACGGCGCACGTTTGTTTTTGGTGAATCACATAGCACTACAAAAGTTGCGGAAAGTGAAGGGATTCATTTCACAAGAAGCTTTACTTTGTCCACCGACGAGGAAATAGGGTGAGGCTCTTCGTGTAACATAGACGCTGATAATCTCTTCATTGTTATGCAGCTGTGAAGGCTACAACTGGAGATAACATTAGCTGTTTGGCTAACAGTAGCCTGTGCATCACCTAGCTTTCCTTTCACTTTTCACTCCCAGGAGAGTAAAAGTAGGACGTTAATCGATCTTACAGTTTTCTCTGCAGGTGATGGAAGGTGGGGTTTTTGGGGACACGATTCTGAAATACTTCTGTCGTTTTTATTTCTGTACCTAGCTGCTTACAATGTCCTGTCTTGTCCTAATTTAAATTCCCAGATAAGATAACGTATAGTAAGAATAGTATGTCATTTTGGGAAAGTTATGTTTACATATCTGTCAAATAAGTGATGTGTTTTATTTGCAGAGGTTATGTATTAATAGACCTATCTAAAGTATGCAACAAAGAGTATTCTCTCTTTACATTAAAACAGGGATAGCTGTCTTGAGAGGTATCCTTTGCGACTCTGCAATGTTTGTAGATGTAACTATAGGTTGTAATATAACACACCTAAACCAATAACATGTTATAACGTATGTATATTGTCATTACTTCCAAAGTTGGAGAAAACAAATATTGTTGATTATCCAGAAGTAATATGATTTGTCTATCAGTAGTTAAAATTAAATGATACATTTAGCTTCAAGCTTTTCCTCATCATATATAATAAAATAATACAATTTAGCAGCTTTGGGGAATTGTGGCCATTATGTAACTATTATACTTACTAATTTATAGCCAAATGTATTGATCAGATACATTCAGAACATAGAAACTAATAGGTGGAATAATCAATAATGGTAATATATTGAGCAGCTGCCCTACATATAACCATTCCTTGTTTATTTTTCTCCCCCAGGATCACCAAAATGTCTTCTGCTCAGCCGGTCATCAAATCAAAACAGACGGTGAAAGAAGTAAATGGAATTTCAACGCAGGTCGTCTGTACAGAGTTCAGTAATTACATATTCATAGTACTTACTCAGTACGGCAAAATGGGGACATTGATATCTGTCACACCTGACTCCAGATCTAATGACATCAGCACCCCGTCGTTCTCCACCAAAGTACTGCTGGGCAAAGACGAGGTAGGCTCGATGAAATTGTTCAGATTAATATTGTATCAGTGCATTAAAGACTTGTTCACAGGACATCACACAGACTTGTTGCAACACAGGATAACTCATCTCATGCTGTGAAAGGGCCGATAAGGTTGGTTCTGAATGGCTCTGGTGGAATGGAAGGAATTGTATCAGTTCAGCGGCCTGCTAAAGTTTGCACCAGAACATTTATTTCAGCTCTGCCTCAGCATGTGATTTACTTATTGGCGTTTAGTGCCAGACATGAATAATCAACAAAGAAATGTATTGTAAGTATGTTTGCTTTCCGAGTGGAAAAGAGGCTTTTTTAAGTCTTATAGTCTTTAAAGAAAAGATAATACTTGCATTTTCTTATAATGTGTGTGGTTTTAGAGCCATGGAAGGATGCAGTGTGAAAGCAAACACAGACACAATGATGGAGTATTGTGTCTGTAATGTGGTTAAGCATTATGTCAACAGCCCAGTCTACATCTCTGTTATTGTGAAGTTTACTGCGTTACACAGCAGACACATAACCTGCTACAATAACATCAGGGGATTCATTAAAATCTAATCATATTGTAAGTCATATAAGATCACATATGAGACGTACAAGCGCTTCTTACTTTGGGAGAACTTCAAAAAAAATAAATGACTTTTCTCAGTGTGTTTGGAAATATAGCCCAATCAATAATTCAGCATGGCAGTAAAGGCAAGATGTAACTATTTACCACATACGCAATGCAAACAGCACAAAATGTGTTAGGAAAAGTGAATTCTTTTTTTTCCTGGACAACTTGTTCACAGTTTGAAAAGTGAGTTAATACCTCAATACAAACCTGAAGAGATTTAAACATTATTTACCATACAAACACGTATCGTTTTGATACCAAAAAGCATATCTAAAAACAATGAAAACTGGTTTGTTTGTTGAGTAAAAAAGAAGATTATTGATGTAAAAATAAAACCTGGAGTAAAAGGGAAAGATGTGTTTGCAAAGAAAGTGCTATATCTGTAATTTCATCTTTTTATCATCAGTTTCTTAAGCCCTTTTACATGCAACGATTGTCGTTCATTTTCTTCTGACAATAACATGTTATATTGCAGCATTTCTGTGTGTAATAATCTGATGCCTGATTTATTTTCTTCTCTTTACAGCCTCTTACTCATGTCTGTGCCAAAAACCTGGCCACTTTTGTGTCACAAGAAGCCGGCAACAGGCCTGTTTTACTGGGTCTGGCGCTCAAGGATTCCTCCATAGATTCAATAAAACAAATGAAAGAGATCGTAAAAAGTTGCCAAGTCTGGTAGAAAGTCATAATGGACATGAAGCCTGAAGACTGGGCGAAACAGTCTTTCAGGATGTCCCCAATGTCACATTTTTCATGCATCTTTTTAAACTGAAAATAATGTAATACTTACTGAATGCCAATCTGTGATAGCTTGTGCTGCAACAGAGACATGTATAAATCCAATTTCAGTAACTGATCTTTTTTGATTTGTTCAGACAGTGAAAAATGTCTTCGGAGTTTATTTGGTTGTATAGAAATTTCTGCAAGCCACTGTGCTCGCTCGCAGTGTGTTTGCAAAATGATAGCCGATAGCTCCACTTTCATCATTGTATGAAATACGTATTGACCTTACTGTTTTGTTTGTTTTGGATTTGTAATAAAGATAAATATTTGAAATTGTTGCATGTCGGTTTTTGAAAAATAAAACAGGGCACTTCTGAAATGTACCTTTTTATAAGTCTTTAAAACATTTGTATTCAGTTGGTGTAAAGGATAGTTTAGCCTTAACACATAAGTACTTTAAACATTACACATATTCACATTAAACTGAGGAAATGGCTAATGCCTTCTATAATATTTTGTATCTATTTCATCAATTATAGCTGTGGGAGATGTGTTACATTTCAGTGAAATCATAATTTAGGGACATTTTAAACAGATTTAAAAGCTTTCTCTACTAGCTATTTACACTCAAAAAACACTGATCAATGAATTGCACCATTATTTCAGATACATTAGCAGTTATATATTTTTGCTTTAACATTATCAGTATTGTGTGAAATTTCATAAATAAAAGTACATATAATCAATCAATCAATCAATCAATGTTTATTTATATAGCCCAATATCACAAATGTTACATTTGTCTCAGTGGACTTCACAGTTTGTACAGAATATCAGTATGACAATACGACACCCTCTGTCCTTAGACCCTCACATCGTACAAGGAAACATTTCCAGAGAAAACCCACAGTTTAAAGGGAAAAATGGGAGAAACCTCAGGGAGAGCAACAGAGGAGGGATCCCTCTCCCAGGACGGACAGACGTGCAATAGATGCCGTGTATAAATTGAAAAGATAATACATTTGCAACATAGGTAGTCCAAATGTTTGGAAATGCATGTGTGTATAATAGGAAGATGAATCCACGAGTATATCCATCCAGGACTTATGATCCAGGACCACAGCCACGACTCAAGATCCAGGACTCGCAATCCATGACACAGCATGACTCCGGATCCCGGCGTATATAGACACCAAAAAGAAAGACATTTGGGGAAGCTGGGTTAATCGGAACATGAGAGTACACAGGTATAGGCAGAGAGAAGGAATAAGTAAGATGTCCCCCGACAAACTAAGCCTATATCAGCAAAACTAGGGGCTGAATCTAATCAGTATATATATCAATATAACATTTCTAATACTTGGGATTCTTTTTGAGTGATTTTAAGGGCCCTACCTTCTTTAATATTGTATTTGCTTTTGTAACATTGAACTCCTTTATATTATTTAAATACATAAGTAATAATACTTGCACATTTGTTCTAATTGAAAGTCTTGTCAAAATGTTATACGGGCGACCGAAAAACAAAGGATACTCTCTTGTTCACTCTCAGTCTAAAGGTATTCTCTCAGATAAAGACAACGTGACGTCACTCGTGGAGCTGTGGACACGTGACCCGTTCACCTGTGCCCAACCTTTTTATCTCTGCTGCTCTGAGCGAGACGCCGCCGAAGGATATATTACATACTCGTCGTTAACACTGAAAGTAGGATTTTTGTCCAATTATTACACGAAGTTAACGCACCAGGCTAGTGTATTGTGAGTTTTCTGTCACAGGTTTTGTTGGAGTTTTCTGTCACAGGTTTTGTTGGAGTTTTCATCTCCGAATACGTGGACTTCGACCTCGGTGTTGCACTTGTTTCAAACAAGGAAGTCCAGTCTGTTGAACCCGTCGATGGTAAAGTCGACGGGCCGCTTGTAAATGGCTGTGAATTAGGTCAGTTGGCTATTTTGAAAAGCGAGTTTGTTCTCCATGTTGATCCTATAACATTGGCCTCGAGGACAATATCGACTAAACAGGATAAAGCCGCTTCCTACCTCCTGAGACAAGGTAAGCTGTTTGTTAACGGTTAAAAAGTTTAATATCAGGATCATCTAGTCTTTCACTTTTCTTTTACTGTTTTTTCTTCTCATAATGTTTTAGTATGGTTATAAAAACCGAGTTATTTTGTGTTCACAGCAGGGGACATGAAATAATTTGACATTAAGTCAAACCCATGGGGGTGTTGTTACATTTTACCTGTAAACCCTCTGGTTGTTTCTCTCTTTTTCAGATGGATATTTCATTGGAAGAGATGGATTCATCAAATGAGAATAATTCTATCCTTCACCTTGATGCACATATCCTCCCAGAAGTCTCCAATATGACAATTATTCGAACAAGCAATGGCACAATCATAGAACACCAGATGTTTCTGAACACACTGGCAGCTCAGGCCCTCACAGGGATATTTGTGTGGTCTGCCTTGCTCATAACATGCCACCAGGTGAGTGTGTGAATATTTCCAAATACCCATAGCTGATTTAAATCAGTGCACCACATGACACTATGAGTAATGCAGCTCAAAGCGTTGCGCACTCAGTAACGTAAATGTCATCTGAGATAGGTGCAGAGTGACACATTACACCTCCCTTGCCAGAGGACGGAAACAAGTTATTATATCCATAAAGGCTTGTTATGCTACCTTACAAAACAATGTTGTAAATTCAGTGTCTCAGCAGATCACACCGGTTATTTTCATACTCACACTGCCACTGTGTCAGTCATAAAGTATTCCAGGCAGGTATTATCCATTCACTCTCCCACTGCATTGTGGGGAGGTTTTCTTACTTTAAAGTTGACAGTGACCAGCAGATTAAACATTTTAGCTGATATTAAGGACAATAAATCCTCAGCAAGCTGTCTTCATGTGAAGGGGAAGGAAGGTTGGAAGAATAAATAGCTCAAAAAAGACCACCTTCGCCCAGAAACAATTTCAACACTGCTGTAAATGAGTGTTTCCTCTTGTGAGCGTGAGTTACCCACTGTGCACAGATGATAACTTATCATTATGGTTTATCATTCGGAGAGAATGCGGTAGGGTGCAGTGTATTATCAGCAGGGAAATCAATTGATATTGATATAACATTTACAGCTTTATTAAGAATTACGTTGTTGTTTTCTTGTTTGCTGTGGTTATGTTGAGTAGCTGTAATAGTTCTCAGTTTTAGTCGATAACCCTTGTGTTGAATATACATCCTTAGGCATCATATTTATGTGAACACGTTTAAAACGAACTGTTTTGTTTTTTTGTGTAGTTAAAGGAAGTGTTGTTATTGTTTTGCCCCCTTTTTTATAATCTTCATAGCAGCCTCGCAAAGCATCATCATGTTATTATGAGTCTGAAAACAATGCCTGTGTAGGGATTTGTGACTCAATATCCCGCAAATTGGTTTCTATCTTTTTAATATAGTACTTGTTTGGCCAAACACTTGCTACAAGACATTTTAATTGAACAAATAAATAGCAAGTGTGCTGCAGGGAGATGGAGCAGGATGGCAACATGCATCCCGTCACGAGGGGAAGAATAAAATGGTCTGCAGGACTGGTGTTGCAATGCTGGTGGTGTTTCATCTGACTTGGCTCTAGAGGATTGCTATAGACTCCCAAACTCACGTTCTGAATACTAAACACGAGAGACAATGACCTTAGATCCTCTTTGCTTCCCGGGCTGGTAGTCAGTGTAGTGTTCCTCACTTTTTCTTCGTGGGCTTATTGGTCCCTTTGCAACGTGGAGCATTCGGGATTAAGAGCAGAAGACTCAATTTATCCTGGGCTGTATGGCTGCGTCTCTCACATCTGGTCCCAATACGTACACTCTCTATTGCTGATGGTTATATGTGTTCCAAATCGTGGTTCCTCTGACTCTGCTGTTATGGCAAATACGTCTGAGCTTTACTTGTGCTTGAAGCTATTATTTAGCAGCATACATCTATGCATTACTGTCAGGTCAGCAGCAGCATATAGATTCAGGAAGGACGAAGGATTTTCTGGCATGCAGGCAAATGGAGGACATCAGTCCAGTCTGCTTCACTTCACATGGAGAGATGGCCGAATGCATCACACCCCCACCCTCGCAGTAATCAGGCTTTAATGTGGACCCTCCAACGGGCATTTAATCAAGCTGAATGTGTCACACAGAGAAAGACTGGTTGTTGTTGTTGTTTAGCTTCATCCTACAAATGGAGGTTTTTAGAATTAAAATATTCTAGCCACGAATGTTACCCTTCTTTAATTAAAGCTATTAAAGTTAGCCCAAAAATGGGATAAAGAACTGTAGAGCTGCAACAGTTTAATCGATTCTTGGATAGACAGAAATGAAATTGGTTGATTGTTAGACTTGTTAATTGTCTGTCAATATAATCATCCAATAATGATCTAATTGTTGCAGTAATGGGTACAAAGTTTGATGAGGTAGCACATGGATATGGTAGCGATGTTTGGTTTGTTTTCTTTCCCATCAAAGGTATGAGTCAGCAATGAGAATGGTGTTATTACTTGGCTTGGCTCAATTAGTGAACTAACGGCTTATGATAAGCATCTTGTTCAAATGAAAACATTTTTTTCTCTCGTTATAATTGTTTTAAATGGTGTCTCAACAAAGAATGAGTCATCAGTTTACTAGAAAACAATTGCCAGTGATCTGTGCTTCTCAATGATATTCCCTGATATGCTTCAGTCTGTAATGGGCGCTACATTTTAAGAGCTCTTTCTTTACGACTGTAATCATCTGCACATGAAAAATAATACAGGTAAAACAATTTGACAGATTTTCCAATTGAATTGAGTGTTTAGTTGAAGAGCATCTGTGAGAGTATTAGTCGGACACAACTGAATGTATTTGAGGGTGAACTAAATGTGCAATATTATAGGTGTTGATGTTTTTCTATTCTTTATTGTCTGTTGAATCAGAGACGTTTCTAGTTTATGGCAGTTCACCCACACCCTTATGTTGCGACAGCTCGGCTTTTGATTTGTTAACATTGATGAGATTAGCCAACCTGTAGCAATTTGCCCGCATTAACTTAGAGGCAGTTTAACTGTACTTTAATTACACTGTTGAAAACTGAACTCCCTCTACTGACCTCCACATCATGACAAGCTGTGTTTGCTTGGGATCAGATTGGATAAGCCAACACTTAAAGTAACTCAACATTCCTTTAATGATAACAAAAATAATAATTTGGATGTGGCTCATGTGTTAAACTGCCATATCGGGTCTTAGTTTTGGCATGTATAAAAAATACGCCTTGTTTATGAAACTAAAGGTCATTGGGAAGAATGATAATCATATCCCCTGCCATATTCTGTTAAAGGCTGTCAGCTGTACCACTTTACTTCTTATGGAGGCCGTATAGGGGAAAGGTAAAGGTTAAGGCCTTTTATCAGCTCAGTGAAAATATATATTTACTGATCATATTGTCTGCTTCTGTGTTTGAAGTTCAAGCTGTACAATATTAGGTAAATGTGAACAGTCGGGTTAACGCTGGAATGTTTTGGAAGGTCATTAAAGAGGCCCTATCGTGCTTCTTTGGGTTTCCTTTTCCTGTGTGTTATTTAGGTTTGTGTGAATGTAATGGTCTGCAAAGGCTAAAATCCCAAAGTTCCTGCAAGAGGGAGTTTCTCTGCCGGAAACTCAAATGTAGTGCTTTGTTTACTTCCGTCACACAGTGACATCATTATGTAACCCTCGCGCTTCTATTGGCTAGCGCTCCAATACATTGTACATGATAGGCTAGGCTAAGGGCCGGGACATCTCTGAGCAGTTGACCAATCACAACAGAGCCGGCCAGATAACCAATCCGAGCAGACTGGGCTCTGGTATCAGACAGTGTGGAAGAGGTGCTTTTTGAACATTAAAGCATGTGAACATGTCACAGTGGAGGCACAACATACAAATATGAAACCTTAAAATTAGCATAGTAGGGCCCCTTTAAAATGAGAGTTGCGTGATCTCTATCTATTATAGTAGAACGTGCTGCTGTGTTTCATAGTGACAGATCTTTACAAGGACAGAGCTATAAATATCATCCTGGTAAATAGTTGATTTGCAATGGGTTCTCTGGTGCTTGAAACATCAACTGTTTCAGAGTCAATGCGAAACATTGGTGGCTACAGGTGCAACAATTTACACTATTCTCTTTTAAAGTATCTCGTACTTCATGATCAACAATGAGTTGTTTAATCCATAACTATATTCCACAAGTTTTCATTTTCTTGTTACTAATGTTTTTCATATGGTATATTTTTCATTTCAGATCTATACACACCTCCGATCTTACAGTGTCCCCAATGAGCAGCGCTACATTATCCGCATCCTGTTTATCGTGCCAGTTTATTCCTTCGATTCTTGGCTCAGTCTGCTTTTCATCAGCAACGACCAATATTATGTCTACTTTGATTCAATTCGAGACTGCTACGAAGGTTAGTATCACAATAACTCTGCCTTTTTTAAATATCTGCCATGGCAGGAAAGACGAGGAACTGACCAAACTAGTTTCCACAGCAGTCATTGTTCTTATGTAGGTAGACTTCATTATCGCAGGTGTTCAATTACTAGGTGGAGTTATTTTAGGAGCATCCTTTTTAGTGCACTGGTTTCAGTGTTTGGAAGTAGACAACTAAAGTGTTCTTTTCAATATGCCTTTTTTTGCATTGCAACTGTCATGTATTTGAATTGGAAGTTAGTTTTCAGACGAAATCACTTCACCAATTGCAAAGGTGAATCACTCGCAAAATGTATTACAAGTAATTTGAGAAAAGTAGGAAATACAGTATTCAGGAGATTAGTTTCCAGTTTGCAGGCCAATTTTGTGGCTGATTGATAGCGCAGCGCATCAGAAAGCAGGCAGAGTGGACCAGCAGCTCCGGCTATAACATAATGAACCTTCTCTTGACTGGACACCATCTGCATTAGCTCCATTTAATCCCTCTTTAAATAGCAACAAAGGATTAGGAAGGGATTTCCAAGACACAGAACCCTTGGAAGCTTCTTAATGTAAGGACAGAAACATTTATTGTTCCAAACTGTAGGACTAATTATTTTTTCATCATGTGGAAGTTTTCTCCTCTAAAATGGTTTGACCTTTTCAAATAAGCTTAAACTTGAAGGTGATGAGAAATTCTTCTACAGTCTAGGGTGGTTCAGGGTTTTAAGACTCTTTTCTTTCTGTTACAGCTTTTGTCATTTACAATTTCCTGAGCCTGTCCTTTGAGTATCTGGGAGGAGAGAGTGCAATCATGTCAGAGATCCGAGGGAAGCCCATACAGTGAGTGCTCTCATTCCAATTCTCCATTCAGGCATGCAAGCTCGTACTACTTCAAAGTAGCATTTGTTTGACATTTCAAATGTTTTTCAAGTTGACAGAAGTATCACTTCCTCTTCAACTTGACTGGGTCAAACCACAATATGAATTAACCTCACTTTTACAGTCACAAATGGTGCAAAGTGCATCTTGCTGCCCTTGAATTAGCATTTAGTTTGAACACCATAGAGAAAGAGCAGGCAATAAACAAGTGCGTTGTTAATCTGTGCCACTTATCCCTTATCTCAGAGCTTTTGAGCAGCCTTAGACGGGCTGTGTTTTATGGCTGACTCAGCCACAGGGCAGCTGCTCTTTGCCAGGTTCTTAAGACAGTAGAGACACTAATGTAAGGCCTTGATAAATTGTGGCATTGCTCAACACCAGCAACTGGAGACGAGGCATAAATTCAACGGCTTGTATGAGACTTTACTGCCTCCATGTTGCATGTCCTTTAGGATTTCCTATAACATCCAATATTGTGGATGATATTGCAGCTTCATAAAGTTAAGTAGGTTTTAATCAGCCCCATGGCAGATTAATAAAATAACATAGATTATACACTGTTACCATGCTTAAAAGCTAGTTGCTTTAGCATGTACCAAACATGGTCACGCCATTTAAGTAGAACATTTAAGCCTAATAACATTCCAACTAACTGTTATTCTACGGACGAAAAGTTTATTATTCCGCCGGTATTTTGGCCCTCTTCTCCCGCATTGAACATTGCAGAAACTCCGTTCAAACATCAAAACGTTCAGCTCGGTCGGGAATCGATGGCTATTACTTTTCTCATTCATAACTTTCACAATTCTAGAGATACATCCCATAATACATCACATTTTTAACATTGAAGTCAATGGAGAAAATCTTCAGACTTCAACAAATCTTCATGCAATTCAACTGCTAACTGCTCCCTCATACTTTCACTCAGACTCCTCATTCCAACTTTAAAATGTTACACATCTTTCTGACATTCGTGTAAAACAACTTTTAAATCTGATTCTTACTTTTAGAGATATTAAACATTGTTCAGACCTTGTTTTAGAGGTTTTCTTCACATTTTAACATTAACTAGAGTGTGTGATGTCACAGCTACAGTGGAGGACAGCTTGAAATTCGCATTCATATTTCTTTTTAAAACTGCCATAATTCCCAAACCCTACATTCTTGAGACATTATTTATCATGATAAACGTAGGAAAACATCTCGTAGCTTGAAAAATGACAAATAATTAAGCAAAAAATAATTAAACAAAGTGCCTCTTGAGGGCATGAAGTGACAAAAACGTTCGACATGTCTCCATTAAAGCGCATTGTCATTTCAGGCAGATATTTCCTCACAGCAGCAGCCGCACACCTTTAGTTAAACAGCCAAAAAGGCCACATTATTAACCCGAAAGTACACAAAAATTACACTTCAGATACTCAACTTCCTTGACCTGCTTCACGTTTTGAAATTTCAAAGATATTTGTTACGGTTCTTCCACAAAACGTTCACATGTAAGAGGTTTATCTCTCATTCAGAACAATGAAGCCTTTGATCTCTACAGAGCTCGTTAGCTCAACTATAAAAACCTGTGTAATGGAACACGATGATGTCATCACTCCAACTGACATGCTCAGAGCAGCAGACTTCAGATAGCAGTGTGCAAACAGTCCAGCCGTGAAGACATCTACGGGACAGTTTTGAGATTTCTTCAAATGCCGTTGCCATGGCAACACAATGCTTGCCTTGAAACAAAGTTTTCTCATAACTTCAGTGAAAATACTCCAAACAGCCCAGAACTTCACAGGTTTGGTAACAATGCAGCCATCAACGCATCTGAGCGTAGTATGGGGTGTCATCAAATGCCGTTGCCATGGCGACGGACCACTCGCCATGAAACACAATGTGGCTGTAAGTCCCATCGACACGGTCCAATCGTCCCCCAATCTTCACTTGAATATCACCGGTCCATGCCTCAACACCTCTACGCCAATTCTGAGATCTCACCATATGCCGTTTCCATGGAAACACATCCCTCGCCATAAAACATGATGTCGCTATAACTCCTATGAAAATATTCAAAAAGTGCTCAAACTTCACGTGTGCTAACAGTCCAGCCGTGAAGACATCTACGGGACAGTTTTGAGATTTCTTCAAATGCCGTTGCCATGGCAACACAATGCTCGTCTTGAAACACGGTTTTCTCATAACTTCAATGAAACTGCTCCAAACGCCCCAAAACTTCACAGGTTTGGTAACGATGCAGCCATCAACGCATCTAAGCGTATTATGGGGTGTCATCAAATGCCGTTGCCATGGCGACAGATCATTCGCCATCAAGTTAGTTCAGAAGTTTGCAGTTCAAATATTCTGCTGCTTTTCCAAGCCTTTTTACTTTCTTTTCTTCTCTCATCACACATTCAAGCCCCCCAGTGTTCATGTATAATTTCAATCTAAATTCTTCACTTTCTTCTTACACATTACATTTCAGCATAGCAGTTTAGCGTCAGATTTTCAGCATAAAGCATTCCCACTAGCAATTTCTTCAGGAATTGCATTCTCTAGTTCCTATTAAAATTGTATAGCAGTTTTAGATTAAATTTAATATGTCATGTCCCCATTAATAAACCGCATTTAAGTTTTAACTGCTTCAATAATACACCTCAGGTTCTGAGAGCAGTAAAAACATTTGCTCTGTAGGCAAGCAATTTGCTTCTCAAATTCACTTTGACTGATTATCTATGCTCTCATTTGCAAGTGATGACGATACCTTTGATTGTCTAGTTTGAGTAGTAGCTTATCTACAAAGAAGAAAAAGACAGATGAGTTGAAATAATAAGACGCGTAGACATTACGCCCGGGCCAAACTGCCTCCGCTGACCTGCGCTCTGTTCCCAGCGTCTCTGCAGCGGCGCTTCTGCTGCCACTTCTACATATAGTTTGCATGTTAAGTAGTGTGTGTTCATTTGGAAATAATATAAATTCATTCAAACATAAAAGCCGGTACTCTTATTAATTAATAGAACTCTGCATGTCACTGCATTTTCCACATTACTGTGTAATGCTAATATTTCAGAATAAAAACCTTGTTGACAAACGAATGGATTACATCTACAGATAATCACTAAAGGAAAGGTGTTTTAAAAAGGAAGTGTGTACCACTTCCTTTTTCATAAGGACATAATTCATGACTGATTAAACACAAGCAATGTTTTACCTTCACCCTAACACAGTAAGATAGAAGTTGTTTGCCTATATTTGTCACAACTTCTACAAGTGTTAAGTAAAGAAAATAATGCTGCGCTATGTATGTGCGATTTACATATATATATATATATATATATATATACACACACACGTACGTACGTACGTAAACCATAGTAATGTTGTGGTATAATGTGAAAATACTGTCAAATGAAAATGTTATCGACGGTTTAAGCTGTGAACGGCAAGCAAAAATATAACAGGTTCTGCAACGCAGACGTGCTGCTCATGCAGGAAGTTGCCCGGGCGAGGCTCAGTTTAGACCTAATCTTCCTGTCTGCTGCCTCAAGGCTCACTCCTACAGTAAAGCCAGTTTCCTCACCAGTTTACTTATGTTATTCACCCCGGCCCCAAAACTGCCACCTGAACCCGAAACTGCTGACTAAGAGCAATAATACAAAACACAAAAATATTTAATTACTATTGAAAACTCACTGAAACTAGAGGTTCTTCAAGTAAAAGTCAAATCTACCGTTTTGTGTCCCGATCCTCAGTATTGTCGGACCAGTCTGTTTGTTGTTGTTGATTAGGCCAGTACTAATGTGTGTATTTACTAAAGACACCTTAATACCATGAAGTCTTCAAATCCACTGTCTCACATTACTGCCGGACCTATTGTACAGGTGTTATTTTATTGACAATTATGGCGATACATTTTGTATATAAATCGATTTTTTCAAATGTATTATATATGCAACAACATTATGGTGTTAGCGGCTTAGGTTTACATGATTCCTTTTTGAATATAGGCTACGAATAACTCCCATTTGGGTTTTGACAGATAGGCAGATTTGCATCAACAATATAGTCTCAGTTGGGTAAATTATTTTACAAAACTGTTTTTAAAAGTTTTACGCTATACATTTTATGTTGTTTTATGTTGGCCAAAATACATCCCAGTTAAGCAGTAATGTCAACTAGGGCAGAAACCAACAATTTGCATTATTGATTGATCTGCCAATGAATTTTCTTGATACTAAAAACTACCCATCAAAGTTCCTCTGAGCCCTAGGTGACATTTTGAAATGGTCCTGCGTTGTCAGTCAGACAGTCAAAAAATCAGTTGGCAGTTAAATAAACCAAAAAAGGACCACGAATCCTCAGGACAGTTGAGAAGCTGGACGTAGCAAATGTCTTTTCTTTTTTTGGACTCAGGCGTTTCATTGATTGAAAAAATGGTCATCGATTAATCATCGTTGATTGATTGACTTGTCAATCATTGGTTATAAGCTCTAATGTAAAAGAAAACCTGAACATTTAACCAGCTGTTGTTTATTGTATGGCTGTTGTATTTATTCCTATTTTACTCCGAACACTCTAGTTAAACTTGTTTCTTTTATCACATGCTAAGTATATGGTGTTTGTGTTGTCATCACTAAATATCTAATTGTTTATTGTTGTGTTCCCAGGTCCAGTTGTCTGTATGGTACCTGCTGCCTCGGTGGAATAAGCTACTCAATCGGCTTTTTGAGATTCTGCAAACAGGTGAGATTTCATCTTCACCTTATCTATAGAGGTGTTCCTAAAACCACAGAAATTGTTTGCAAACACTGAAAGAAGAAAACTACTCTGCCCAGATCTCCTGACTACCTTGAAATGACAGCTGATATAATTGGCTGTGAGCTTTTCAGAGGATAACGTCAACTGGTGTAAAAAAGAAAAAGGAAACAAAAGCAATTGACCACAGTTTGATAATAAACGGCAAAAGACGATATGAGCTGTCAGCACAGCTCTCTCAGTGTCTTGGGATGCTGCACAGGCTCTCAGTCTAATGCTGATCAAACTGAAACTATGAGTTATGTCTTGAAAACAAAACACATGATGATAGGGAGGATTTTTTATTATGCAGAAATTGATAAACACTCAATGGGCTTTCAAAGTAATCCTACGTGAAGTGTTTTGGAACTAAAGCATGCAAGATGGTGACATCTGAATGGTAAATGGACTGCATTTCTTTAGCGTTTCTTCAGTCTTTATGACCCCTCAAAGCACTTTTATACGCTGTATACAAGTCAGCATTTACCCATTAACACCCATCATAAAGAGGCAGAGGCTGCCATCTAATGTGCCACCTGCTCAAGGAAGTAAACATTCACACACATTTACACACTGTTGGCCGTCCAATCGAAGGCAACTTGGGGTTAAAGGGGCCCTATTATGCTTTGTGGGGTTTTCCCTTTCCTGTTGTGTGTTATATTGGTTTGTGTGCATGTACATGGTCTGTAAAGGCTAAAATCCCAAAGTTCCCTCCAGAGGGAATTTCTGTCCCACACACTGCCTGAATGCATCCATTGGACTTTTGTTTACTTATGCGACAGTGACATATCTACATAACACTTGTGCTTCTATTGGTTAGCGCTCCAATATTGTACGTGATGGGGTAGGGGAAGGATATCTCTAAGCTATTGACCAATCATAACAGAGCTGGCAAGCTAACCAGTGTATAGACTGGGCTCTGGTTTCAGACAGAGGGTGAAAAGAGGTGCTGCAGTATGAGAAAAATAAAGAGCTTTTTGAACATGAATGTAAACATGTCAGAGTGGAGGCCCAAAACACAAATATGAACCTAAAAATGAGCATCATAGGGCCCCTTTAAGTTCTTGCCCAAGGACATGTTGACTGCAGGGGCTGTGATGAAACTCTTAAAAACAATTAAAGATCATCAGAGTCCATTCATTGGGTGTTGGTGCAATGAAAGTGTTGGACTCAAAGTGTTAGCAATAATTTATTCCGATCCTTCAAAATGAGTCAACCTCCTTAAGATTCATGAACGAAAATGTCAGAAATCAATATATTGAACATTTCAGAAAATATTAAACTCTGTTAAGCAGGTCAACTCCCTCGGAGCAACTGACTCACTGGATTCAAAGTAATGAAACTGCTTTGGGACATTCTAATATATTCTTTACTGGACTTCTCGATCAGTTGTATTGATCATACACTTGGGAAACACATCTTGTGGTTGTCTTTGAGTTAAAACCTCAAATTCAAAAACTAAAACTTTCACATGGCGCCCTCACAGAGCACAATTCTTAAAAGGCTTTGATCCATTTTGGGGGAAGGTGGGGGTAAACATTGAAATTCTTTGCATAACTTGGAGACGCTTTAGTGTGTGATTTAAAGGCGGGTGACAAATTAATCACTGATATGGAAAAGCTGCCTAGAGTAATTGTGGTTCTTGGAGATAAGGTTAGAGGATAAGCTGCTCTTGCATCCCAAACTGTTTTTTTTCCTTCAGTTTGAGTCCATTATCATATTGTAGGACACTTCAGGGTCTTATTTAGCTGAAACTGGCAAAAATTGAACTATTTGGACCCTAGGCATCTGTTAAGCTGTTAAAGTACAATGGGAAAGAGTGGTAAAAAAATAATAGACTTTTATCTGGCAAATGTCAATGCTGTTCAACTCATGGCTTTACGCAAGCACAACATCCTTGATACATGTCTTTTTCCTACAAACTTTCCCTGCCCAAATGTAATCACTAAGCCGTGGTGTTTGTATTAAAGTTATTTGGTTTTTTTTCTCCTTAAGCGGAAGAACAGCAGCAAAAAACACAAGCAGTTGATACAAAAAAAAAGTTCCTCTTCTTCTAAATGTAGTCAATATTTAGTTTTTCCCATCTGCTTTCTGTTCAATATTACTCTTTTAGCACGTATTTTAAACGTCAATATTCAATCAAACGACCCAAAATACTATAATAATCCCCGGGGGAAATTAGGTGTTGTGACAGTTGCCAACAAAGGAAACCATTGCAGTCACTCACGTTCATTTAACTGACCTAAATCATGATTGCAATTCATATTTGATTAGTTGTGCAGCCCTAGTGTCAGGCAGAGGTTTTATCAGAAAAGCCTCTGAGAGTTGCCTTGAACAAATTAAATATCCAAGAGAATACAGCACCACAGATGCCTGGAGAAAAGGGTGAGACAACATGACAATAAAACAATGGCTTTATAGTCCGATACATCGATTTGCTAATTAAAGTTATCAAGGAACGAATGGAGCATCTGTATTGAAATACACGAGGTAGAGAGGTGCTTCTGTGAAATGGGACTCAGGAGAAATTTAAAAACGAGTTCCTTCGATATCTGCCATCCGTGAACTATTGCAGGGAACTGTTGTGATAAAAAAATTATTGCTGAAAGAAAATGCTTCGGGGTCGTTTCAAGCTGTGACATCTCCACAAGACACTATCAAGTAATGTAATAGAAAACGCAGGCAGGTTGCTTACAGAAACATATCAAATGTAGTGAGTATAACAGATGGGCACGGTTTCCTAAATTCACATAGCCCTTTGATGTATCAGTTTGTAATATAAATGGTATCCACGTATGTAGAATGTTTTAACATGTGCTCTTATCTTACATTTAACACTGACACACATGTAGCTCTGTATTAAAGTGTATCATGTATAATCTTTATGCATGGGCGCTCGTTTCTAAAACAAATCATCTGACCATGGCACTAGCATTATTAATGTGTGTTGTATTCTGAATATCAAGCATGGCAGGAGGTATGCTAAATGATTGGCTTTGAAGCTTTTAGTGCCGACAGTGTTTGCTTTCCCTATGTTCTAGTGCCACACTGTCATTCTGAATATTCTCAAAGCAAATCAGTAATCTAAATTATTATTGATGTCATCCTGTCAAGCCCACCACCCACTCTGGCCCTTCTAAAAAGCCCCCCCTGGCTTATCAAGTTGAATGCTGATGGCTTGTTGCTTTCAAGTGCTGCAGCACTGATGGGAGTTTAGAGCAGCCTCTGTCAAATTGCTTGGTTCAGGCTTCAATACACAACAAAGAGGACACCTGTCCTCCAGTCTTATATTGTATGCAGGTCTACACCTGCACTGCATTCTCCAGCCAGTCGCTATCAGCATGAAGACATCAGTGTCAGACGGTTTGCTTTCTGCACCTGAATGAAAAACAAGTCTAACAAAGCATGCATTGTATTTTTGTATTTGCTATTTTTCAAAGGTAATTTATGTCTTCATTTATTATGTCATCATTTATATGCCAATTTGCTTTGTTGTTTGGATTATTGATACCACTTATTGTCTCCCTGTTGAATGTAAGGCTACTGCCAGTAGACAGTTAGCTTAGCTTATTTAAGTAGCTTAGTTTAGCACAAAGACAGGAAAGGAAACTGGGGAGAAATGACAAGCCACGCTCTGTCCAGAATCCATCTTCCAGCTCCTCTAAAGATCAATTATAACCTGCTATATTTTTGTTGGTTTATCCTGCACTAAAAACCAAAGCTTAAAAACCTAATTTGCTCTTTTATGAAGAGTTATGCACAAGATTTTTCCCGGCCAAGAAACTGTGAAACACCAAATTGAAGTCTTTACACTTTTTTTTAATATGCATTAAAGAAGCAATATATATCTATGAGCTATGCTTGTTGTCTGAGTTTTACAGCTAATTCAATGTAAAAAAAGATTCTGACATCCCTCCTCATCCTCTTACACTTTCCTGGCATCCTTGTTTGTTTTGGTTCTCAGTCTGATTCTAATGTGTTCTCCAGGCGACTCTCCAGTTCTGCGTTGTCAAACCCATCATGGCCGTCATCACCATCGTTCTGCAGGCTTATGGCAAATACCACGATGGAGATTTTAAGTAAGCAAGCGCCTCTCTTTCCATTTCATTCTTTATGTATCTTAAACATACCATGTACCGTACTTGCCAGCAGGCTTGTATACCATTCATGTGCACATGGAAATGGCTTGCAAATGGAGATCATTATTGCACGGCGTCACAGTAGGTGAAGATGTTAAGACAAAATGGTTTCATTTCATACGGTAAGTGCAGCAGGGTTTTAACTGTCCTGTCAGTGAGAGTGTGCAGATACTTTACTGCATGTCTTCCCAGCTGTGTCCCCTCCTAATCCTTATCAAAAGCATTTGGGAATTGTTGGTATTGCCAATAATTCAAGTTTTTCTAAATGTATTTTGAACTAAAGAATGTGTACTTCTTCATAAGTTTTCCCCAAATGTAATAAGTGTCCTGGAATGAAGACCCTTAATTCTGATGTTGTGCTGCACTCAGTGGATCACAGTATTATAAGAGATGTATTGTTTAATCTCATACTTTGGATGGGATACAAAGACGGGGGAAATTGCAGATAAACTTAATTTTAGAGCATTTCCAGTCCCACCAGATGAGCCAATAAAGGGTCTTAACAGAATGTGGAGAGGGTAATACATGTAACAAATGTGTCTTTAGTGTGCAATCAAAAGCTTTCAAATCTGCAGCCCATTATTTCATTATTCAGACTTATTTCAGGTGCTATTCTCTGCCTCTCAGCGCTGTTTCATTCTAAGGATTCAGCTGTGACAACCATTTTGAAAGTACTCAGAAAAAGCAGAGAGTTCAACAAGGGCTCGACACAGACATCTCCAATCAGCTTTCTATCATTACCCTCTTATTGTTGAGCCAAAAGATAGACATGATTAAACCCGTCCTCCTTATTTCTCAATATACTTCAACAGCACAATTAGCAAGCAGAAGTGTCTCTTTTCCGTGTCTTTCTCTAAGGTCTGTTGCAAGACCGTGATGATTCCTAGATTGTTTACTTATACGCTCTCAGCCAACCATGCGCTCTATACTGGGTGGGAGTAATTAGTATAGTCACAGCTGAGGCCTCAGAGAGGCTCTCTTGAATGCAAAGAAGGTAGAAAGGCGGACTGACTTTGAAATAAAGACAAGTCTGCCTGTTTATCAAATGCATTCTGAAATAAGAAGGACATGGGCACACAGGCTTTATCGACTCTTTTAAAGAAGGAACACAACAGGCTCCATTTCCAGCTGTTCTTCCAATATGGCTGGAAATGTCATCAAATGCAGGCTGACAAGGCAAAAAAGTAATAAATGGATTCAAGATATGAATAAATCATCGCTGTCAAAAAACATAGGCGATTTGCTGTGAGCAGGCTTTCCATATGATCACAGATGGAACAATGTCATCTTGTTGTAAATGTACCAAATGTATCATTGTGTCTTTTAACACTCTTTGTGTCTTTGCAGCATAAATGGAGGATACCTGTATATCACAATCATCTACAACTTCTCCGTCAGCCTGTCTCTCTACGCCCTCTTCATCTTCTTTTTCGCAACAAGTGACCTGCTCAGGCCGTTCGAACCGGTGCTGAAGTTCCTCACCATCAAATCTGTCATCTTCTTGTCATTCTGGCAAGGTAAGCCATCTACTTTTTTGGTATCAGAACCCGGAACATAAAAAGTATAAATTGCTGATGAAAGTGTTCCTGCTTTGTAGGAATGGTCCTCGCCATCCTGGAGCGCTGGGGGGTCATTCCCAACGCACTCTTCATCGATGGACATGAGGTCGGCGCGGGCACCGTGGCAGCAGGATGGCAGAACTTCATCATCTGCATTGAGATGTTCTTTGCTGCCATTGCCCTCAAATATGCCTTCACCTGCACCGTGTACCAGGAGAAAAAGAATGAAGTGCCAGGTGAGCTGCTCATGTCATCCCCAGAGATTATGAAATATTCCCAGAATTTAATTGCTGTAAATTGTGGTGTTTGTGTTCTATTTGTTTAAAAGAAAACCTGTTGGATTTTAATTTCGGAAGATTCAGGCCAAACCCCTTTCAATTCTGTCTCTACAATAAAGTAACTGGTTGTCAAACAAATATAAAAACAAGAAAATATATGTTGACATGTCCCTTCTCCCCCTCAGAGAAAAGACACAACCGGACTTGTATGTGTTATCAACAATTAACTATGTGCCTTTTTCAGCCATTTAGTTCAGTCACACTTTTAAAGTTTGATTCCATATTCAATCGGCCTTTTTAACACATGCACAAGCTGCAATGTCCATATGTACACTTTTTTTACTTTTTTTCTTCTGAACGAAATGACACGCTGATCAGCAGTGCAGTCAGGCTGGCAGTGGGCGGTCGCTTTCATCTGCACACATCGTAACTGGTGGCTCAGACAGCAGTTGATAGTAAAACAATGTAGATGAAGAGGAATACAGAACAGTAACTATCAGCGAGCGAGCAGCACCTCTTTGACGTCAGAGCTGCTTTCAACTCAAAGACAAATGGGAGCCATGTGAAAAGCCTTCCGCAGCGATATCAATCATTTTGCCAATTTTTTTTCTGCTATACTGTAGGAAACCCTCTGTTCCCGTGAGCTGCTGATAATTCAAAAATGCTGGAGGTGGTGATAAAATTGAAACATTACTGTATCCATTTGATATTACCATTTTTTATTTTTAACTCGCAGAAGGTAATACAATAAAATGTTTCTTTTTCATCCTATACCTGTTATTCCTTCCAATATGGAAAGAAACCCAATATTCCTCTTACGTATTTGACAGCTGAATATAACGTATGTTTTTCCACCAGCCTGTCAGTTCCTATGTGATTCACATCATTAAGTCTCCAAACAATGTAGTTCTGCTGGTGCACCCAGTGTTGACGTGTGTGACTGCCACTCCTCTGGTCTGCCATTCCTCTCCCTCAGTGTTGTGTAGGGTGCTGCAGTAAGGAGAGACTCAGCAGACCGTTTCTAATTGCCTTGTAGAGCCCCCTCCCCTCCTACCCAATCTTCGCCCTCCTGCCCTCCTCTTTGCCACATCCATAAGCCGATCCACACAGCACTGCCAGTAACCCTGAAACAGAAGACTGTGGATCTCTGCCTTGATTTTTATTTTTATTTTTTTTCTTGAAAACCCTTTTAGTTGTAAGGTAAACTCCACCTGGCTTGCAGCTGGGTGCTAAGGGACCATCAGTGGAAGGGTGGCCGTGAAATGTGTTTCTAGTCTGAAGCCTTTGGAAAAGCCGTGATGAAAGAAATATATTCTGCCTATTTCTTGTATTTTCTTTTTTCTCAATATTGACAAAAATACTGCTATTAAGTTTCACAGATGTGGTTTATCCTACCAATTAAATAGGTAGGCATAATTGATAGGCAAATTAATTTAGCATGTTATTAGCAATTAAGCCCTATCAAAAATATAGAACCTTTTTTGCTGCATTTCAGTTGTATATGAATAGTAAGTTGATTCTAAAAGAGCAACATGAAGATTACACCCTGGGCCCTGGGAACTTTTTTGACTATAGAATGAACAAAAAACTCAAGGTTATGTACTTTTTCACATGTAATGAGACTAATGAGATGCCACAAAATGTCAGTATTTCTTTCATAGCTAGCTTTTTAGTCTTCAAGAAATCACACCACCACACCCTGTTATTTGTATTCAGATTAATTCATTTTAATGGAATTGTCTCCACTGCCGAGTTAGAAATGAGTAATTCTCTTTTCACCTGCGTTAGCAAGACTACCATAGATCCATAACTTCCCTTATTCTTTACAATGTGTTTTAAAATGCTAGTCGATTTCTTGGCTGGAAGCAATTCCAACACAACTAGAAGAGACTCCAGGAAGTCACCCTCAAATTACTGCTTTTACGAGTTCATTATTGTCTAATCATTTATCTCCCTGTGTCCTTGATCCAATAGCAGAAAACCACCCACCCATGCACAGCATCTCCAGCGGTCTGAAGGAGACCATGAACCCAGGAGACATGGTGCAGGACGCGATCCACAACTTCTCCCCAGCCTACCAGCAGTACACCCAGCAGTCCACGCAGGAGGTGGTCCAGCCCAGCGCCAATGGAAAAGTGGCCGCAGGCAACAAGAGCACCCGCAAGTCAGACAAAATCATGCTGATTACCTCTGATGACGAGTTCTAGCCATCTTTCCAGCATGATCGAGTTGCTTGTGTCCTTGCTGCCTTATCGTTAACCCCCTGGGGGAAACTGTATCCCATAAATGCATAGAACTGGATAAAATCCAGGTGTTTCATTTTCATCTTCCCATTATTTAAGATGGACACATTGCTTCTGTCCTGATGTTAATTAATAATTCAAGCACCAAGAGGAAGAAATACATATTTTTTATAAGTGATGGCTCAATGACCAGGGACACTGAGCTGTCTCCATCCGAACAGTAATAATCACAGGACAGTGACATGTCACCCTCACCGTATCGGAGACATCTGGAGCAATGCAATTCCCTTAAATCAAGCTGCTGGATGCTGAGCAGTGCCTCTGATTCTGTTTCCTTCATTATGTCAGTGCTGGTTCTGTGGCCGTCTGAAGGGCGCTCCCTCTGGTTCATGTCACTTTCAAAGAGGGGATGATTAATATGTGACTGCAGGAGGGAAGCAGGGAGGCAGCCATGGCTGGGAATGACACTTTATGGACCGTCTCTCGCATCTGCTTGTTTGAAGTATTTACTGAGCATCCTCCTGCATGGTTTCCTGACAAATGGAAAGATTTGTTCGCCGACACATTCGTTTTGGAGCAGGCACTTCAAACTGCAGACTAAGGCACTTTGCGATCCTTTGTATCTACCGTAGCATGGACAAATTGGATAAACCTGTCTCCTTCAAAGTGGGAGTTGTATTCTTCTCATTCATTTTCCCAGCATGCTTTAAAGAGTTTCATTCAGTGCAACTAGACAGCCGTTCAACAGACCCTAGCAATCAGTTGTTTTGCAGCTTCTGCACTATTGTACAATGCTTTTTTTATGTTTGACGTGTTCCCATAACTAATCATGTTTCAGAGATTTTGAAATGTGGCCAGAATGTAATTGCCGTAAATTATGGTAGTTGTGTTATATTTGTGTAAGAAACAAAACTTGTGTGGATTTTAATTGGGGAAGAGTTTAACGTATTTAAAGTGTGTAGTTCAGGCGTAGTCAGGCCAAACCCAATTCTGTTTGCTTTAAAAGAAATGTACTAGTTTCTTCTTCAACTTTTATTTTCCTTTTTAAAAATTAAGCTCAGCGCAAGTTCAACCAGGAAGACCGTCTTTACTCTTCATTTACTATTCCCATGTAACTACTATCTCTCCTCTCAATAAGTGATCTGGGGCGTCACTCTCCAGCTTAACCAATCACTTCGGTCTATTCCCAAGAGCCTATCATAGCGCTCTGCCAAACCTTTTAAGTCTGCTCTCACCCCTCAGACAGCTGTCATTTCAGGTGACTCTACGCAACCCTCCTCCACCCCTTTTCACCCCCTGTCCCTCTGAATCCAGGGTCAAGCTAAACCACTCCCCTTCAGACCGACCCAACTATCCATTCACCACCACCAGGGTCTAGACCCCAGGGGGGTTTCATCGGATCGGATCGGTTCGGTTCTACCCTCCCGAATGATACTTCCTGCACAACGGGGCCTAATCGCCAAAATCACCATTACATTCATTTGTGTGTCTCTGCAATAAATATGTATTCTTCCATCAAAACTGTCTCTCCTGATTGAAATGCTATCATCTGTGTCCACACCACATGGGAGACATAACTTTATAAGTACATAACTTATTCAAGACCAATTTTTTATATCAGTCATAGTTTGTTTTAATTTTCATACCTTCGTGTGCCAAGTATAGCCGTCTTTCTGGGAAAGCAGGAATTAATTTACAGGCGGCTACAAATTTGAAATGATAAATAGTTGACTTGTGTGTCTTAGTCCTTTTGTGGCTCTCAAATTATTAACACATAATTAAACATTCCTTTTCTTGTTTTCGTGGTTGATCTGCACTTCTTTATGAGGAAAAAGCTTTATTTCAAGGTACAAAAAAACTGACACCAGACTTATTTATAGGAATAATTTACAATACTTTAAATCAGAGCAGAAACAAATACAGACTTTATTTGTACATGAGGGTAGTTCATTGTGAAAACATGTTAATAAATGAATGTTAAAATAAAAATAATTTAGGTGTTCTTTTTAATAAAATTACACAATTCAATGAAATAAATATAAAATATACTGTATATGAGCAGACTAGTGAAAAGGTGTGATGGATACATACTCAGTTTATGCTGCCTTTTATATTTCTGTCTTTGTTTTAGCTTCAACATGATGCTATGAGATTAGAACAAGGAAATCCATTAAAAAGTAAAAAACGTAACATAGAATTGCTGCCGTTGAATTAACATTTAACCCACAACCCTATTATCCATTCCTTGAGCTATTTCTGAATGTATACTCAAAACCTCTACAATACTAAAACTGACTTTCTACATGTCTAAAATTAAATACTGTAGCTTGTAGGACTGGCAAAAGCTTGTTTGTGGCAGCTTAATATGTAATCAAGGACATGTGTTTTCATGGAAATGCATTTAAAACTTGAACACCAAATTAACAATATACAAGACACCTCATTTCCATACATACATTTGCATTGCTATAGTTCATATACAAATGTATAATAACCAACAATTTCTTAAACAGCTCCTAGGTACTGTATAACAAGCTGCCATCTCTTCAACTGTACGAAGAAAGAAACTCCCACGGTAGGTACCGCTTATACCTCTTTTCTCCCAGAAACTTCTCCAATTATTTGCACGTCTTCTTTTATTTAAGCGGGAAACATGGGGCTTGTTGAACATGTAAATGATTATATCTGGAGAATATTTGGTGTGGTAAAATACCCAAAGGTTGAATGGACCTCTGCTGGGTCACATTTGATGTAAGATAAACATTAAGTACTTAATTCACCCGGATAGAGGTTTGTCTTATTATGGCACGGTACGGAAATATAACATTACTTTGAAGAATATATCTGAGTATTTCTTTAGGGTGTGCTGCCTAAAAGCAACTACTTCAGATCAAAATACAGTGATATGTGCTCAAATTAAACAATGCATCATTTTACAGCATTGTGTTCTAAACTTTACCACAAGAGGCCACTGTAAAAAGTGTGAAAAATCTTCAAGCTGTATTATATAAACACGTTGAAACCTTTTGCAACCTCAACTCAAATATAATTCTTGAAAAAGTCTGGGATAACAGTCTCTAGCAGCTTTGGAATTCATTTTCAGTAAGGTTTCATCAAGACTACAAAATCTTTACCACCATCATTATTTTAAACTGTTGACAAAATGTCTTGAGAAAAGTTTATCGTCTTTGCGGCCAGAGCGTCTGACTAGGTTTACATCCAGGTTAATACTCAACCTAAGAGCACATTTTATTTTTACTTCATAAATTATTCTCATTTATTCTTAAACTAATGGACCCTAAAAGGCCCAAATTGAATAAATTGTCATCATTTATAAAAAAAAAGAAAATGTATCTGATCACATCAGACGGGTGTTGAATTGTGTACGTTAAAGAAAATTGATTAGCCAAATTAAATGTATGGTCCATTTTGTTTAGCTAGTTTGAGTTCCAGGCTATCTCTTACATTTTGAATTGTTCATAACAATAGAACATATTCAAAAAAGGTAAAAGCAGCAGCCCGTATGTAACCCTAGTCACGGTCTGTCCAATTTCAGAATGAGACAAAATGAAAAAATGTGCTGACAAGACGTAATTATGTGGTATAAAAACTCACAAAGAAGACTTTAAGTTATTCAAATAGTTATCTCATTGTAAATGTGGCCGAAGACGGTCAGCATCAAAAATAATTTGACGTCTTAAGAAAGATTACATAATCACACCACTCCCAGGATAGTAAAATACATAAATATAGTAAAATATGTAATATATATATTTTCATATATACTGTATATGCATATAAACTAAGTATCAGAAAAAGAACATAGGCTGTATTAACATAGAAATCAAGTGAAAATACAAAAATAGTAAGAGCACAGCATTGCCCCTGCTTAGAAATCACAGCAGGTTGTACAGCAGCAAAGTTCCCCTTTATGTTCTTTGCAGCTATGGAACAGGGAAAAACGGTCATGTCCTCTTGGCAAAGAGAAAATCCTGACGTGAACAATCTCTATGGACTTCACTCCAACTTAGGAATGGATCATTGGTAAGGACGGCTTTAATTCAAGTGAATTTCATACTTAAATATTTTAAAAAATGACAACAGAAGGAAGGTGTTACTGCATTTAGTTATCATGACACCTCTGTTTCTAGAGATGGGCGTCAGGAGTTCTCTTGCAGAAGAGTGTGTCAAAAGCAAGGTTAATAGCTAGGACTTCAGAGATATCAACACCAGCAGTAGGAATGATTTCTATTTGGACGGAGATCTCGATGTTAAGTGACAAAGAAGGCAGTGGGAGCTTTTGGTAGTCTTTAACATAAAGGAAGTCAATTGAATTGCGTTTCACTTGAAGGGACCACTCTCATTTTCACTACATCTAATATGGATAACATACCAAAGAGTTTCATATAAAGGGAAGAGGCCAACCATCACCCAGTAAGTGCTGTGACATACATCTCAGAGAGCCAATAGTTCAATAAGGCTTGAGTGGCAGTAAATGTTCACATATTTAATCTCACCAACTAACTCAATATTTTTTCTTTCAACTCCAAGTCTAGGAATCAGTTGCCCTGTGATTTGTTTATACTGTATCTTAACAGTTTTAAGTGCTAACTAATGATGGAAATTGGATGACCTTTCTAATCCAAACAAATCACGTTCCAATTCAAAATGTTCTGTTACCAAATTTAACTGCATAATCATAAATAAATTCCAATTTGGGGAAAATAAGTATTCAGTTCTTTAAATTCTCCTGTGGTATGGTCACAATATACCAATAGAATCACGCCCAGCACCTGCATAAAACACCCTAGCCATACACACCTCATCTCAGGCCCTCATACAAATCAAAATAATTTCTAAACCAAACTGCCAGCACGTCAAGTGTTCCATGGATGAGCTTCAATGACAGCAAACTCAAGGTGCATCAGATTCGCCTCTTTAGAAGCTTATACTTTATACCTGATGTAGACACCCTGTGGATGTGATGTATTAATCTTTTCAGTGGGCTATAGGAGAAACAGTAAGAAACACTGGTCTTTTAAAAAAAATATGTAACAAAAGGAGTCAATTTCATCCAGCGAAAGTCTTACCGGTACATATAAATTCTGTCCTGACGAAGGTTTCAAACACAAATGAAAAGTGTTACTTCAAAACTCCAAAGTTAGAGCACTGTCAGCACTAGTATGAAAGCCTTTACCGTAGTGTACCTACTGCTGTCTCACCTCCTAGAGAGGGTATTGACCACCAAGTAAAAATGTGTAATACTTTGTATAACCAAGACCGAAATATGAACAATAGCGCATCACGAGTAGAGGCCTTTATGAAACTGCATATGACTATAATGACTTAGGAGGTCAGGTATCATATAACTTTATAACTACTAGTCACTCACTGTTTTTGACAATGTTCATAGGGTATTATAAGTGCAATAATGCATTATAATCATATACTATATGAAGTATTATCACAAGGCATGACACAAATATTGTAATTCATAATTGACATGGTCTTGCAAAAAAAAACTAATAAGTGACCAGCAATTATGAAGTTATGAAGCATTTTGAATAAGTGCTTTTAACTATAATTGTACAGGGCTATAAGCTTATTATAACGCATTACATAATTATTTGTATAAGGAATTATAGACATGGGCAAAATACAAAGTGTTTAGCTTGCGATAAATCGAAAAATCCTCTTTGTGTTAGTATCCATGTAAGAACTCTATAATAATTATATAGGATCACTTATGGGTCCTTTTTAAGGCAACGGCTTCAAAGGCTCATTTTACATTGAGGCACTTCCACATTAAGGTAATATGATTTGGCATTGGCTTTGCAAATAGCTTTCTGTCACATAAACTGCTTAAATCTCAAGTGTTATGGTTACTAATATAAGAGCAGGGCCTTTGCCGCCACATTAAGGCATGTGAAATACTTTTCCACACTGGAGTAAAAAGAAAAATCTCTGCTTACAGTCATGGAGGAAGGGTCACATGGGGCCCTGCCGGTGCTGGGGGGTCAGGGGGGTTTGCACAGTGCACAGACAATGTGTAAAAGAGACATAAAGTGAGAGACAGAGTTGTGATTGCAGCATAACATCACATCAAGCTTTGCCACCCAATTCCATCCCATAGTCTAACTACTGAGCGTCCTCTCAGTGCAGGGCGAGTGGGTTCAGGCCGGGTCAGAACCGGAAAGGACCAGGCAGGAGGAGAAGAGCCCAGTCCTGTCAACACTAGGACACGGTGGAGTACGGGTTGGGGCTGGAGTTGTTGTGATGGGCGGACTTGATGATGGTGATGACGCTGGTGTTCTGCACCTTGCCCGGCGAGAGGGGCCCGCGGGTCACGGATCGGGCGAAACACTGCAGGGCCTCATACTTGGCTCGCAAGGAATCAAGCTCCAACTTCATGCTGGTGTTCTCGCGGGCCAGCTTGTTCACCTCGTGCTGGAGATCTATCTTTTGTCTCTCCAACTGCTCCTTCTGGCTGACGCGTTTGATGCGACAGCTGGCGGCGTAGCCCCGGTTCTTCAGGGTCCTTCGCCGCTGCTTCAGCTTCGCTACATCATCCTTGGTGAGCCCACGCAGGTGCTGGTTAAGTTCCCGCACCGTCATGGCCACCAACTCGTCGTCGCTGACCGCCGGGGCATTCTCACCCTCCTTCTTGACCTGCAGGATAGAGCAGTGAATGAAGAACAGGTCGGAACTTTTAACAGGTCCACATTTCTCAAACTTCTCAAACACTTACCTTTAAAGCTTTGCTCGCCTTAAACTGAGTCGTCATTCCCTGCATGCGGACAACAGGCCAGAATCTCACAGAAGACACACTATGAGGAAAGAAAAACAAATAGTGTTAATTTAAGTTCAAATACAATATATTACAAATAGTGCCACATAGTGCCACCACTATGTAACATTCCCATGCTTTAAGGTTCAAAAAGCTCTTTATTCTTCTCATACTGCCTGTGCTGCAGCACTTCTTTTCACCCTCTGTCTGAAACCAGAAGCCAGTCTGCTCTGATTGGTTAGCTTGCCGGCACTCTTGTGATTGGTCAATAACTTAGAGATGTTTTGGAAATGTCCCGCCCCTTAGCCTATCACGTACAATTTGTTGGAGTGCTAGCAAACAGAAGCGCAAGTGTTAATAAGTGATGTCATTATGTTACAGAAGTAGACAAAGGAGTTTCAATGTGAACTTTGGGGTTTTAGCCTTTGCCGACCACTACAGGAAAAGGAAAACCCCAAAAAGCAGCCCTCAATAAAAGCTACTCACATCTTTATGAATCAGTGAGTTATTAATACTTCCGACCAGCGACGTGCAGTCAGGGGAGGCAGAGGAGGCAGAGCCTCACCTGTCATACTCTAATGTAACGGAAAAACAACTAAAGAAAAACTAAATAGTAATAATAATAAAATGTCTCCACTGATCTATGATGTAAGTGTGATTTATGTATGATTCCAATCGCTTTTTAAAGTCAAAATCAGCCAATTTGCCGAGCTCCGCTACAACTACAGGTAGCGATGAGAATTGAGGCAGGGACGAGCTCTGCCTCTCGTAAGCCCACAGTAACTTTCCTGGAGCACGGGCACTAATTTAGCGCGGGCACTTATTTTGTGCCCGCGCTCAAGCCAGTTACTGTGGGGTGGTGAGGTGCCTCACCTCAGAATGTGTCACCCCACAGAAACTGGCTGGAAAGCGGGCACTAAGCGCGTGCCTGTTACCATCTCACTGTAGGTCACCAATGTAATGTTTGTAGATCCCTTTATTACATTTATCCTCGCCATCCATAGTCTCTAAATAACTTATTTAACGTATATATGATATTTAGGCTCGCTGGTTTCATCATATAACGGCAATGAAAAAAGCAGCAGGAGAGGCAGCCATAACCTCTGCCGCACTGAAGGGGGCGCACGTGAGCCCACAGGATCTTGTTGCTACTGTTATTATACGCAGAGACGGATAGACACAAACAACAAACTAGACTTTTGAAACTACAGGAAGATAAGGAGGACTTTTACAATGAACTCATAGAGATGTTGTCCAGAAGGAGAGCATGGACTTAATCTTCAAGTCAAGGTAAGACCACAATTGTAATGAAAATGGGATCTTACTAAGAAAGAACAATCCAATATTTGGATTTTGGGTATCCTTTTGTTGAACGGTCTGTTTAAAATGAATCGAAGCATCAGACTAAAAAAGCTTTTGAAAATAACCGAATATTTTGATTAAGGTCAAAATATAATATTTGTAAATCTGACTCTGAAAGAGTCAGTGCCTCAACAACCATGAACCTCACCCCACGTCACTGCTTCCGACCTAAGTAACAGATCTGAATACTTTGGCTACTGTCCCACACATTTTATTTTTATATTTAGATGTTCAACTTGGCACTCAGCCCTACACATGCACTTTCAAAGTTAACAACAACATTCCTAGGATGAAGTCATGTGTGTCAATATTATGTTTGCATGTTAGGGCCTCAGATGACAGCAGAGGGCAGCACGACACCATTAAACCAAAGCGACTGTGTTTACTTGTTGAGGGAGGAGTGCCCTGACAATGTATTTCAGTAGACCAAGAGAGATTATAAACAGGCAACCTCTCTCCTCATCCTGCTCTGTGCTGAAGCTCTCCGGGCTTTGTCAGTTTTTTAAAGAAAAGCCTCTCTGTACTCAGTACAGTGAGCCACATGCTTTCCGGACTGATTTCGTGGCCAAAAAAAGTGAAAGAGCGCCGGGCTGTGATCCTGTGAGAGGCACACATCCTCCCCCCAGGCTCCATTTCAGGACCTTCGGACCAGCCTGACTACAAGTGCACTGTTCCATGCTCGACTGCTGCCATGGAAATGCCCTGCAAATGGGCGTGGGAGTGTGAGTCACATGGTCACCAAAAGGGTAAACAAGTCTCATTCATAACCACAACACAGCCTATTCATAGTACAAATGAGAAGCACTAACTTGTGCTGACAACTTAAAAGGCATCCACTGTACAAACAGTTCCAGTTTATCTATCTGTTTATCCTGGGGAATCCAGTGTAATTCAGATTGTTTATTCCCCTAATATGGTGTCTACAGCAACTCTGCCTCCTCATCGCACTTTAAAAATGACGTCAGCATAACATTTACAGTTATGCTGATCTTTACAGGGTAGTTGATACGCATGTGGAACATTCCTGCAGATAGAGTGTCACAGAGGAATACTTTCCTTTTTAGTCACTGATGTATTTTTGCTGCGTGTGAGACAATGCAGTCTGTGGATTTGGGCCTGTGTCTCGCTGGATGGATCCTCTTACACTGGGCTTTCCTGAGCCGCTCCATGCCCTTATTTAACTCTGGCAGGATATATTTAGCCCTCAGTGCTGACACAAATTTCTGCCAACTAAACAAATTAACTGAGCATGCGATAGGAGAAACCTCAGAGGGCGAATATTCCTTTGCAGTCCTGTTGGCTGCAGCTTTCATGGGAGAAAGTACTCTGGGTGTGGCTGCTTTTGGGATGTTTACAACATTTTTACATCCTATATGGGTGTATTGCTAATACAGGACGTTTCGGCTTTTGATTTGCAGATGCGGATTACCGGAAAAAGTGCAATCGATATGAAAAACACCCTCTTTTACTCTTTTATGAGACTTTTATAGCTTATATTCTACATATCTGTCTAGAGAAAGTGTTTTTGTCTTGTGCAGATGAACCTCAATAACAGATGAGACTACATGTAGAAACCAGACAGCAAAACCCAGAGCCACATAAACTCGTGTTTAGACATTAAGGGGAACATCTGCTGCTCTCTCTGGTGTCCTTCATACATTTTTGCAAAGATTGCATAATTGAGATTTTTCCAAAGCATCAGATAAAGATGAAGAACTGCAATACAACATTCCTAGGCAGAAAGTTGGCCACAACAGCCTTACTTATGTGGTATTGCATCAGAAGGGGTCCCTGGGTATATCCCTTTCAAAGATCATGGAAAAGTAATGTGCCCCCCCCCCCCTTTCTGCACACAAGAGGCCCCCAGCATCAAGCAAGAGGCCAGGTTGTTTCCCTGGAATTCTTTAGGCATGTGCTGATGTCTTTGCAACTCAAAAAGCATGAGAAACCAACATTTCTTTAAAACTGAAATTCTATTACGGAGCCAAATCCACTGTTTATAATGTTGCCATTCAGAAAGGACATGCATATATCACAACAAGTCACAGCTTCGTGATATAGTCAAGAAAACAACTCTCACAAGGGTAAGAAAAGGAGTCTGGGAAAATGCCTCAGAGAAAAGCAACAGATGGCGGGTAGAGAACAAAAACCACATTCCTGAGTGAACACACATGTGCAAACCCTCACATGCACATCTTTACTGAAGAAGGATCCTTGGGTCTGAATCTGTCCTGCGATGCACTCGGCTACAGCGGGGGTGGAGTTCAGACTATCCCACTTGTAAAACAACGGCTGCAAAATGTACAAAATGTCTGGAATTCACCAGTGTCTCACATCGTTCACTTGCCCGAACAAATCAGTGTGCACACGTGTGGAAGTCAGGACTCAGCTTCACTCACACACTATCTTTCATTTTTCTTTTTCTTTCGTTCTCATACAACCGACAATGTTTCATTCCTGAAGGCAATCCTCTGTTGACTAATAACCACAAATGTCCTCATCAAGTTAATGTCATCAGTAAGTTATGGAAAAGTGCCACAAAAATGCAGAATTAAGCCGCCAAGGGATGACACAACTCAACTAGGTGTTCCTTACGAAGGCTATACGCACATGTATTGGTTACGATGTGTGTTATTTGATGTGGAAATGGTGTTTTCCACATGATGATGTTTTTGTTATTTGGGTTGCCTAGATTTTAAAAACACAGAACTAGGCAAAAACAATTCTTTACATGGGTACAAATCTGCCTTTTGTCAGAGGAAAACAACTCTTACAAAGCAAATTGATTAAGTAGTGTACATAGTAAACACCGTAATCTGCATTTGAGTCAGATAATTGACCTTTGTACCACTTTTGCTCTGTTTATGCTGTTTTCAAAGTCAGGCATCTGGTCAAGTTCAAGGCTGCTGCACTTGAGTGACAGAAGGTAACTGTGGGGCCCAGCCTCCTCCTAAAATAAACAGCATATCAAAGACGTGTGTGCTCATGCTGCAGTGATAAATGCAGAGCTGGCTTGTCTGGACTCATTGTTTATCTTCCCTTTTTGTTTTAGGGAGCAGGTTAAGCAGAAAGCAGACATGTTGTTGCCCTTGACAGTCTGATACACTCCTCTGAGAAAGCTCTTGCATTTTTCTCAGGGAGGAGGGGAGATTTCTCCACAGACTGCTGCGCTCTGCTCTCTGCTCTTTCTCCAGCGCAGCACATTTGGTGGGATATTATGTGAAGGAAATGGAGAGCATAGCTGAGCAGTGAGTCATGCTGTTTACTGGTAAAAGCGACGACCAGCGGCAGGGAATCACACCCTCTCCATCTGACGTTTCCTGGAAAATCCCGTTGTTTCAAAGGAGGAAGGAAAAGTACAGAGAACCTTGGAAATAACTGGCTTTAACACCAGAACTGTTGTGTGGAAAAGGGAGGAGAACTCGCAAAAATATCTGAGCAAAGAAACTCTCCCAACCAAGGACGTTGGGAGTAAAAAAAATGTCAAGAATGCACAAAAAACAAGGACGTAGCTGTCCAAAACGACCTGGAAACCAACAATGTGTGAATAATAGGAAAGTATTAGAGCTGTATCAGATCACATCCCTTACTCCCCAAAAATATAAATCAAAGCAAAACAAGACTTTTTGACCATAAAAGCACTATCAGGATTTCAGTGATTCTCCTTCAAAACAACAGTCTGGCACACGTGCAGATAGACAGACAGGACGTGACAGCAACGCATACATTCTGAAGGCCGTGGAGCTACAAAGTGTTTGTGTTTGTTGCTGTCAACCACCAACTTGAGTCACGGTGTAATCAGGAAGTTACCAAAGGAAAAACATCAACAATTGAATCCGCATGTGAGACAAATCATGGAATTCCCAAATAACACGACAACCCCACAAAAATAAATAAATAAATGAGTAATCCTGACACTTGCCACACCTCTGTGCATAATGAGGTGAAAGCAGCGGGGTGAGATTGGGTCACTGATAGAAAAGCAGCGATAGCCAGGATCACAGTGGGTGGCAGAGTGAGCAGTCTCAGATACCATATAACTGTCAGGGAGTCACTTTGGACGGACCACCACAGCCTGTTCACACACTTGCCTGTTATTGCTTGTATGCACTCTGTTTGGCATGTTCAGATGGGGATAAAATCACTGGCTTCTAAAGTCAATAATCTAAACCTGACATATTTTTTCCAGTGAGAGGAGCAAAAACACATCATGGTGAAGTGAACCCTGTGAGTCATAGCATCACAAACCACAGCTATTTCACTTTCACAACACTCAACCACAGGCACATTTTGCATACGCTTTCATCACTACTGACCAGACCAAAACAGTATATGTTTGTATATGTGATGACAAATATGATTTATCCCATGTTTTTCAGGGGAATTTCTCCCCATGTGCCTTGCTACTGTCACACACCAGTGGTGGTACAATGAGTCAGCCAGGGTTATTTCTCCATCTATAAAAGACATCATCACTTTGGTGATTAAACCACATGTTAACCTCATGACAGGGGAGAGGAGTACACCCACTGCCACTGCCGGTCTGAAGCACCCACCCAAAACAACAGTGATTCACAAAGGACTCTCAGATATTAAGTCTGTCACCATCTAAGTGACACAAATTGCTCAAAGACAAATATTTTCCAAATTCTAATCACAATTGCCATACAATCTGACAAGTCCGATTTTCTCTATAAATTAACAGCCCAAATGAAAGTGTAAGTTTACAAGACAGTCACAAAGTATTCTTTCTGAGATAACATTGGGCTATTAAATATATAGAGTAGTATTGTAGTACTATTATAAGTTAATTGTGCAAAAAAAAAATTGTACTCATGTCAAAAGGCTCCTTGTGTTCAACCATAAAGATGTATGTAGTTACCAGAAACACAGATAAGATCAAGCTTCCTTCTTCCACAGTGATTTATTGTTTGTGGAAATGTGTGCAGCCCCTGCTGTGTATTGACTGCTGGTTTCTCCTGAGGAGGCCACCCAGCCCCGGTGGTCTCCCTCCTCATCGTGCCCTTTGTCCCACATGTCTAAAATGCAGACCACGTGTTGTTTCCAATGTCAAAAGTAGGCTGGTATGTTGCACTATAGCAGTCTAAATTGAACCCGCGTTGAAATGAGCAAGAGTAGCAGAATTGAAAAAGGGGTGTGAGTGTTTTATATGAACAAGTATAAAAGCAACAGTTAATTTCACTTCCTTTCGCAAAACTAAATCTCAATCGAGTGACTTGCTATGTAGGCCTATAGGACATAAATAAACAAACAAAAATCACTTTTTTTTTTAAAGAGCGTTTTGTAAACAGTAGCCTGACTCTAACACATAAGTACCGTTGTAACTGTAACATGAATTTACCTCGGGAAATTAAAGTCAGATTTATGTATATGAAAATTATTAATATTAATATTTTTTCGTGCATGCTTCAGTTATTTGTTGTTTAATTTTTATAAAAGGGCGCCCTACACAGTTCCGCTAATTTAGTAAATTAATCAATTTGACTTCTTTTTAAATATGTAGTGTGTACCAGGCTGATTCGAATAAAAACTCGGCACATAAAAGTCACACACGGAAGCAACAAAATAAGCAATTGTTTCAACACTTATTATGATTTTCTTATGTTATGTTTTTTAACGTATTTTCCCAATTTAGCTCTTCCACGCGACTACACGGATCTCTGAGACCTATGGGGCATTGTGTTATGTTACTCTACAACACGTGTCCACGCGCTTGAAACAATCTACAAGTCAACATCAACTTTCATAACCCGGATCATAAACGTATCCTACGTGACTGGCGCGTGTGGCCATCATAATCCTGTCTGCGTGCTACAATACGTCACCGGGAAAACTTCAGCAATTTAAAAAAAGTAACTTCAAAACATCTTACTAAGGGAAAAAAACATAAACTCACCTCTGTGGACGCAGATATCTGTGGACCGTGATGAGTAAAAAGTGGCAGAGCGGGTTTCGGATGGAGGCGGAGGACTGAGTTGACACAGCGGGGATAGAGCGTCCAGCCAGCCGAGGATCCTCGTACTGAATTAACTACAAAACAACAACAATGTACCAACATTCCACGCTCTGCTTCCGCAAGCACTCACGTCACCGATTCCTCGTGACCGCCCCCTCCATTCATGAAAATAACTTTCTGCTGACGTCAGTCTGGGAAGGGGGTGGGGGGGGGGCTATGGGGGGAAGCCAGAAATAGAAGATAGATATTGGCTGGCTACTGCTTTTGCTTACTTTACAAAATGTATCTGTACGAAGTCAGCTCATTTGCTATGAGACAAGAGAAAGGGTTTTAAAAGGAAGTCATGAACTCCCTGAGTGCTGCTGACCCTCCCCTGTGAGTAAACTCCTTTATGGTCAAGTCTACTCTACAAGGTATTCAAAAATGTGCATTGACTGAGAGAAAACAGCGACCCCCTCCTCCCCGATCTGTATAACTTTCAGCAGCATTCCTTTCCTGAGGAAAGTATGTGGCGTAGTAGCTCGGCAGTCAGGATTTCTCTTAATTTAACTACTCGGCTGCCAGTACCGTCACAAGTTATTCTGGGTAATTAAGTGAATGTAAATATGTTAAGTCAGGAGCCTTTTAAGGGCTGCTGCACTCTTATGATTTTCCCCTGTTCATGTATCCGAAGACCTCAGCTTTGAGGTTGCTTCAGACTATAGTGCCTGTTAAAAACAGATGCCGTGTGTTTACACTATAAACACTGTGGGCTACACAGTTCAAACAAGGATTCAAAACAGGAGGGAAATTCAGTTTCACATTTTTTTCTGCTGACTGGACCAAGTTGAATTGGAGCAGATTTTTACAAAAAGTAAAATAGCAACTGCCTGGTTAATCATAACTTATTTGTGTAATAATACTGTTGTGAGATGTTGCGTGTATGTGCATTCGCAGAAATGTGAAACAAACATTTGAAAAACAGTTTAGATCACATCATATGGAAAAGGGGTGGCAGAAATTAATTAATTACATATGTATGCTGGTTAGTTTTATTAGTAGGTGGGTACAAGATCAAATGATTTAATAGAGAGAGAAGGTCACATTATCTTCTTTTAAAAAGTCTAGCATGACAGAAAAATCCCATCACAATGAAACTGCATTGCTCCATTTGCCAAATACAGACAGACATAAAGTTGAACCAAGGACCCATGGTTTAAGACATCAGGCTTTCTAATTGCCTTAGGCCAAAAGTAATTTTTATTATTGCATCATTGCCATGATGGTTTCGTGTAATGGTGCTATGTTTAGCAGCTAGAGACACAAAAGAGGAAGTAGAGAGGGACACGAATAAAAAGCACATACATGGTCTCGGTTGCATGATGTAGTGATGACCCTTTGATAAAGTTTGATTAGTCAATAGATGAGAAATGTTCAGTTGGATGTTGCTCGTGTGACTAGATGAAATCAAACTTTGCACACGTAATGTACCCCACTTTTTTTCCTAAGTACTGACGTTAGACACATATCACGCTTCCAGCGAGTCTGACTAACTCCTGAAAAATCCTCTTTTATACCTTGACTAAGTGCCAGAAACCAACCCGATCAGAGTGGATTTGTCTTCCTCACATAATTACCAGCAAGTGACTCAACATATGGAGGTATTTCATTGAATCCCACGAGGAATCAATTACTTACCAGAGATGGTCTTGGGCTGATTTTTATCTGAATAATTGGCGTAAACAGCAAATAATCTTGAATCAGATTAAGAACTTGTTTTGTATTCTGGTTAGTTAGTATCACATCTGTGTTGACCCCGAACAACAACACATAATTTTCTCTGCGTAGCCTTCCTGTAATGAGTTAAACGCAAGCATGATTTGTAGAAACATTTTTCTTCAACAACAGCTTTATAATGCACCAGGAATAATTTTGAGATCAGGTTAGATTTTAAAGGAGATTAGAGAGGAGATGTGAACATGACATGAGATTACATTATATTACACTATCTTAAAAATGTAAGGAGATGGGATAAAACAGCTTTACTGCCTGAAACATTGTGACATCACTATGTAACACTCCTTCTATTGGCTAGCACTCCAACAAATTGTACGTGATAGGCTCAGGCACGGGACATCTTCAAGCGGTTGACCAATTTCAACTGAGTCGGCAAGCTAACCAATCAGAGCAGACTGGGCTCTGGTTTCAGACAGAGGGGGAAAAGAGGTGCTGCAGCACAGGCAGTATGAGAAAAAATAAAAACCTTTTTTGAACATTAGAGCATGTAAACAAGCAGAGAAGAGGCACAAAAACAAATATGTACCTGAAAATGAGCAAATAAAATTTGATTGAAATTAGATAGTATTAACTTTTCATCTTTAATCTAGAGATTAAGTGTGCAGAAACATGCGGCATCACATACAATTTCAAATTACACTAGATTAGAAATAGGATTTAATGGGACTACATTAAATTACAGTAAATTTGAGATGAGACAATACAATAGAGATGAGATTACATCAAACGCAATTAGTTAGGCTCAGATAACATGAGATTAGAGATTAGATCAGATGATATGGGATGAGATTGGATGACATTACTCCAACTCTTATTTTCACTCTGATGTGAGAATAAGAGGAGATATCAGATTAGATTAAATTAGGAAAATGAGATTAGATTGAAGATTAGAATAAGGTTAGAGGAAATTATATGAGATCAAAACAAGCTAATGAGCCAGAATCAAGACTTTGGTTGAGGTTTATTGTGTGTGAGATGCCAGCAGTGCGGAGGGAAAGTCTCTGATACTCCTGTCAAACATCCAGCTGCTCAGTCAACAGCACACCACCCAATTACTGTCCATCTGGCAGCAGTGTACAGAGTTGACCTGAGGTACACCCATTGTGTGTAGCAAAATAAAAACAGCTAACCATGTGCGGCAGACTTATCGGTGTTTTGTTAGATCAACAAACTGTGGGGTCTGAGTACAGGCAGTTTAGGATTACAGGAAGTAACTATACTTGCTTCTTTGTGACTCAGACTGTTGAACTCAGAAATGTGATCTGGCACAGAGAGGCCCCCTATTGTAAGAGGACATTTTTTATTTTCTTCTAAATGCTCCAAGTGATTAGTGAGTTAAAGGCAGTTATTCGTCATGCTGATTGAAAAATACATCATCAAAATAAGGAATGATGTCACTGCTTTTTAAATGAATAAAATAACACATAAATGTATTGATCACCTTTTCGTCTTCTATGTGTTCTCACATTGTTCAGGAGTATCTATAACTGAGGTGTGGACAGCTGCCTCTGGCACAGTTCGGACCAAAGTAATTTCAGAAGTAAAAGGATTGTTTTCGCAGATCCGTAGACTTCCCTTATGACACAAGATTTAATTTGGAACATTGACTGGACATTCCACTGACTTCACCAAAATGTGTTTCATATGAAAACACTTTACGTAACCCGGCTGGCAGTTTAGGGCTGCATGGAAAGGAACATGCAGGGTTACAGTAGTAGTGATGGCACCGGCTGTTTAACATCTTTTAGTTCCGTAAGAATGTGGACAAATATTTGATTGTCAAAGTAAAAGTTTGGGATTTTGAGGACAGCAAGCTGTAGTAGTGCAGCTTGTAAACAAAGTAGTTGAGAGTGCTTAGTAATGTTTGAGGAATGAACAAAGAACCGCCGCTGACCATGGGTGGGACTAAATATGGACATTATTAGGGGTGGTACAGCTTTGATGTTCTGACTTTGTTCCCTTGAGGCATAGACTCTTTAAAAAGTGAAAACAGCTGCTTGAACATTTGCAGATTGTAATTCTCAAAAACTTTGCATCTACATAGCTTTACTTTTTGACTCACCATCACATTATACTTTAAAATGTTCTTCATGACTAAAGACTTAAAGAATCTGCATCCTGTTCCCTTTTGGACCTGATGGTGTGCTAGTGCCTGCTGTGTTTATATAACCCAATATCACAAATGTTAAGTTTGTCTCAGTGGACTTCACAGTTTGTACAGAATATCAGTATGACAATATGACACCCTCTGTCCTTAGACTCTCACATCGTACAAGGAAAAACTTCCAGAGAAAACCCCACAGTTTAAAGGGGAACAGGGGAGAAACCTCAGGGAGAGCAACAGAGGAGGGATCCCTCTCCCAGGACGGACAGACGTGCAATAGATGCCGTGTGTAAATCAAAGAGATAATACATTTACAACATAGGTGGACGTCTATAATAAGAAGATGAATCCACAAGGATGTCAACAATCCTGTGGGAGCCATCAGGGAAGTAGTATGATGAGAGTCAGGCAGGACCACAGAGATAGGTTCAGCCACGACTCGAAGTCCAGGATTCAAATCCAGAACTCAGGATAGAGGATCCAGGACACAGGACCGCAGCAACAGGATCAGCCACGACTCAGGATCCCGGCGTAGATAGACACCAAAAAGAAATCTGGGGGAAGCTGGGTTATTCGGAACATGAGAGTAGGTACAGACAGACAGAAGGAAGAAGTAAGGTGTCCCCCGACAGTCTAAGCCTATAGCAGCTAAACTAACGTGTACTAGAATTTTTATATATAGAAGATTTATATTGTGCAATTTTCCAAACTCACATTGGTTTCTCATATAGGATCTCTGTCCTACATGGCTTGTTGGAGCTCCTGCCCCCCCCCCCCCCTCTCCATATGAGCCCACTGTGCTCTGATTGGTCAGCTCGCCCACTATGTTCTGATGAATCCACCACCGTTACAGCGGAACATCAGTGATTACTGTATGTGTTACAATGGCGTTAGCAACCAGAAAACGACACCAGTAATGACAAACAGATGAGAATGCTGCGTGGGGTCTGGGTCCCGTGTTGACGGGACGTTGCGCGGCTCGCTGCTGCGAGGAGCGGACAGTGTGAGCTGGTTTGTGACTTTGCAGACTGTTTACATGCAGAAAAACCTTCATAACACACAAGACCTTTAATGTTACTGTTGCAATACAGAATAATGTAGACTACTGCCACCCTGTGTTCAATTTGTGGTACATTGCTCAAATTGAAGTGAATTTAGTGTATTCACAGGAAATGAAAGTGAATTTAGTGTATTCACAGGAAATGAAAGTGAATCTAGTCTATTCATAAATAAAAAAGTAAAGTGGACAAAGTACTAATATGGAGAAGAAAGTGAATCCATTCATCAATGTAAGAAAAGAAAAATAAACAGAAAAAAATATATACCAAAAATCGCCATCATGTATCATCTTTTGTGTTTTATTTGTGCTCTATTAATTCATTTACAGCTCCAAAAACTAATGCAGATGATTTGTATACAATTCGTTTTGTTTCTTAAATAATTGATTTATAAATGATTGCATGGGGAAGAAATGTAAACTTGTCTAAATCTGTAGTTAAGTGCAATGATAAAAAAATGATGGGGATCAAGATGGTAATTGAGATGGCAAAAATATATCTTGACACTGACACTAGTGATTGGGAACATTTTAAACAAACACTTACTGAAACAAAAACATGTAATACAGTCAATAATTGTGACATCTGCTGGATACCTCTTTGGTATTTGCTTGAACATTTTGAGTCAAAATAAGTTAACTCACATTTATCACCAGTTGTGTTTTTCTTAAGTGAAGGTCATATTCTTTATAGATATTTATTTGAACTACTTTTAAAACTCGTGTTCTATCCCTGGTATGATCATAGAGATGTAGCATATAGATAGTAGTAGTATGATCAGTTTTGTTTGGAACCTACATAATGCAACGCACGGTTACACAAATAAGCCGTCCTTAGTGCCACTGCCACCCAGTGGTTGCAATGAATAACTACCGGTCCCATTTAAAAAAAAAAAAATATTTTGAAAGTGTTGACAGGAAGTTTATGCTATTTGGTCGTTCAACTTGATAGTGCAGTTACCTGCTTTAACCTCCAGATGACACACATCGTTCAACAGAACACAATTTACTGTTGTGTACAGTCCTCTGCCCTTTAGTTGGATGGCCATAGCACATTTCCCTGAAAACTTAATGTCATCTTTTACAACAGAAAATTAAGTTGTGACCAACCTCGAGTGACACAAGAGCTTAGTAAACTATTGTATTACTCTTTTCTGCTTTGATGGCTAACGTATTATTATGAGTTGTAATGCCCTCTGGTGGTCCCAGTGAGTAGCTACTCCTCAAGCGTCAAGTTAGACATAACATAACGATGCTTCCGTTGGACAAAATACAACATAACACGTTTTTAGATACAATCCGTAACCAGCAGAATAGCGATAAGGCTCTAAGCAGAGCGTGTCGGGTTTAAGCATAGCCTAGCTTGCATCTAATATCTGCTTTGAAGTCAATTTATTTCGCCTAGACTGCGTTCAGTCTAACGTTATCATCACCGGAGACTCTCTTGGCAGTAGGTGACGCTGTGACTTTAGTTAGCCAACAATATTGATGCAGAGAGGGAGAAGAAGAAGCCGTCATGGTTCTGTCTGATAGCTTTTGAGCCGGCTAACGTCATTTGTTGTTAAAATTGCATCTCTTAGACTAACTACGACCCGTTGTATGGGACCGAATAACAATGTGAGTCACATTTAATTAAATAAGCATGCCAAATAATGTTAATTCAGTGTCATTAATGGGTTTGACACCGTCAACTAGCTAAAATGACTAGCTTTAGCCGCATTTGTTGACGTTAGCCTAGCAGTTTTTGTCCAGTGTGTAATCGTGGATATATTTGGAGTGTGCAGTTTAGTCTGTAACTTTAGTATTGTTTGCCTTGCTAAGTCCTTAGTTTGTGCGATTTGGGGTCGCTAAAATGTAATGGATGTTAGCCCTAACCGTTAAATTACTTCAACTAGGGTTATTACACTTTTATTAACGTTGTTACGTTTGCTAATCTTGTGTTCCTTGATGTTCCTTGATGATTTTCTCACACACAGAATCCTTCAAGCTAAGTAATGTCACCCGCTTGACCTGCAGTGAATCTGGCTTTGCTTTGTGCTTGTTGGTCAAGATGAATCGTGCAAAGCCAACAACTCTCAGGCGCCCCAGTGCTGCAAAACCATCAGGTAATCCAGTGCCGTATTAGTGTTTCTCTACAAGCATTACCTTCTTTTCCATGATGGGAGTTTTCCCTTGTACGCTGCAAGAGTCTAATGGCACTATATTTTGTATGCTGTACAGATTGTAAATCCCCCTTAAGATAATATGTTATTTTGGGCTCTATAAATAAGTTTGATTGATGATTTATATGAGAAACATTTACCTAGATTTGGCATATTTTGTAATATTAGCGTCTGCATTACATAATGGTGATGTGCTTTTCAAAAATGTGCTAGACTATTATATTGCCTTTAACCACTTTATATTTATATATCTGAATTACTGATGATTATTTAGCAAACAATATTATTGTGTAATATTTTGTGAAAGCACCACCCTTTCAATATAATTGCAATATTTTTCCAGAATATCATGATATTTAATGTTCTCCCAAATGCACATCCCTGCCTGACTTTGATATCTGCTTTTCCCAGGTCACCCTCCACCAGGAGACTTCATTGCTCTCGGTTCGAAAAACCAGAGTGGAGACCCTAAACCCCCCGCTGTCCTGCTGAAGCCAGCATCCACAAGTTCAACTGCTGACCGTAAGAGAGAGACTTCCTCCGCTCTGCCCTCTGCAGGTCTATCTGGACTCACCAAGCGACCCAAACTATCCACCACCCCCCCAGTCAGTGCTCTCGGACGACTTGCTGATGTTGCTGCTGTGGACAAGAGGGCGATATCACCCTCAATAAAGGAGCCATCAGTGGTGCCTATTGAAGGTATTTTTACTAAAGCCTCACTCAAATGGAAACACAATGTTTATTCTGTCATTCTGTTACACTGTCAAAGAAGCAAAGGTAGTTTAAACTCTATTTTTGTATTGTAGTGTCACCATCTCTGCTTCTTGATGAGATTGAAGCTGCAGAGTCTGAGGGTAATGATGACCACATCGAGGGACTGCTGTGTGGAGCGGTCAAACAGCTCAAATCGAACCGAGCAAAACCTGACATAACGCTGTACCTCAGTCTCATGTTCCTGGCCAAAATCAAGCCCAACGTTTTTGCTACCGAAGGAATTATTGAGGTAAGATTTCTCACTGATACTGTGTTAGTCTCACAAATAAACACCCTCCTAAAGTGAATGTTGAAATTTGACTTTTCTGACTCTTGTCTCAGGCTTTGTGCAGCCTCCTGCGTCGAGATGCTTCTATCAACTTTAAAGCGAAAGGGAACAGCCTGGTGTCTGTTCTTGCTTCCAATCTGCTGATGGCAGCTTACGAGGAGGACGAGAACTGGCCAGAGATCTTTGTAAAAGTGAGAAACAAACACTTGAACCTGCTTATAAATTAGTTTTATCTTAGCCATTTTGTGCAGTTTATTCATTTGTAATGTCATTTCAGGTGTACATTGAGGATTCTCTGGGGGAAAGAATCTGGGTTGACAGTTCTCACTGCAAGACTTTTGTTGACAACATCCAGACTGCTTTTGGGACAAAGATGCCTCCCAAGAGTATGCTGCTGCAGGCTGACACAGGCCGCTCAGCAGGAGATCTCAGTGCAGGTACACTGAGAAAACACACTGGCTCGTTTGTTTGATGCAGTGAACAAGTGCTGTAAATCAAGCTGCTTTTTACATTGTGTCTTTAGGTAGCAGCCCTCATCCCTCAACCCCTGATGAGGACGACTGCCAGACTGAACTGCTGATAGCTGAGGAGAAACTCAGCCCTGAGGATGAAGGGCTGATCATGCCGAGGTACAAAATCAATTTGTGTGTGTAGATACAATTCCACAATTATATTGAATAAGATTTAGATATTTTATAAATGTATTACAACTTATTTCTTAAGATATTTGCAAAACATTTTCTCATTTCCTCCACCATTTTGTCTTTGTCTTCCCCTCTGGTGTTCTGTAGGTATGAAGAACTGTCAGAGAGTGTGGAGGACTACGTGCTGGAGGTCCTTAAGGATCAGCTGAACCGCAGGCAGCCGATGGACAACGTGTCCCGGAACCTGCTGCGTCTGCTCACTGCCACCTGTGGCTACAAAGAGGCACGACTCATGGCTGTACAGAGGCTGGAGATGTGGCTGCAGAACCCAAAGGTGAGTAACACATCCTGAATACCACTTGTTATTCTGCATAATCCACTATCTTATTGGCAGTATTATACACCTGTAGTAAAATACTTCATTTGGTGACCTAGATACACGGTCAAATTAAATGACAACATCTGTATAATTTTCACGTTTCTTTTGTTTATGTGAAATCATGAATATGTAGATTGATGTCAATAACCATAATGAATAAAGCTATTTTTCTTTTATTGTTGTGTGTGCACAGCTGACTCGCCCTGCCCAGGACCTCCTCATGTCTCTGTGCATGAACAGCATCACCCAGGGAGCAGATGACATGGAAGTGATCTCTAACCTGATCAAGATCCGACTCAAACCCAAAGTCCTCCTCAACCACTACATGCTGTGTGTCAGGTGTGCAGACTCTTGTTTTTACTTATAACTTGTTGCTACACACAGTGACTTAAGACCCTTTCCCACTGCACAATTATTCAAATGATTTTAAATACAAGACGTACACTTGATATGCTTTCCTCAAAGCCACCATTGACAGATGCAGTAATTTTTCCTCACTGATTGTTTTAAAACACTCAAAGATACAACTTATTACAAGTGTGTTTGTTAGTCTTCTCACTAGTCCAACAATCACTACTTTAGGGTTGAGAGTTTTCAAGAGAAACTAAATAGGTAACATATATTAAAAAAGTAGTTACCACTCTAAAATATCCGCTGTTTACTTACCTAGCTTTGTGGGACACACCACAAGAAAAAGAAAAGTTGAAAATGTTTATTTTGCCTATTTTTTTGCACTTTTTCCAATGTTTAAGAAAACGTCCATATACTGCTCTGAAAACAATTAAGAGACCTTTTTAGAGGTTTATCTTTAATCTCAATCTCTACATGTATGGCAACCATTCCATTCCAGTGTCTGTTGAATTCCAACACAGGGAAATGTTTTCAGCAGTTTATAGAATAAAATAACATATCTATAAATAATAAAAGCAGAGAAACTGATACTTTTGCAGTCGTCGCTTAAGTTTTTCCAGAGCTGTATGTGCTACGTTTGGTGGAAAAGGGTCGTTTACTAACTGGTGTTTTGGTGTTTTTTTTCCAGGGAGCTGCTTAATGCTAACAGAGACAACCTGGCCACGATGGTGAAGCTGGTGATCTTCAACGAGCTGTCCAATGCCAGGAACCCTAACAACATGCAAGTCCTGCACACAGTGCTGCAGCACAGCCCCGAGCAAGCTCCAAAGGTCACTAGAAACGTTCAAATAGTTGGAACAGATAGCAGTTGGAAATGGTTTTAATAGTATTATAAGTCTTTATCATCTGTTACAAATTCAATAGTTTCTCTAAATCAACATTCCCCTTTTCTTCCATTGTGTCTGTAGTTCCTAGCGCTGGTGTTCCAGGACCTGCTCACCAATAAGGATGATTACCTGCGTGCCTCCAGAGCCTTGCTGAGAGAGATCATCAAACAGACCAAGCACGAGATTAACTTCGGGGCCTTCTGCTTCGGATTAATGCAGGAGAGAAAGGAGACTATCTATTTGGAACTGGAATTCAAAGTATGTGTTTTTTTAAATCATTTGAGTTTTACTCATCATGCAGTTGCTCTGAAGCTGTGAATGACCTTTGTCTCTCCCATAGGAGCGTTTTGTTATCCAGGTGACAGACTTACTGACTGTCTCCATGATGCTGGGCATCACTGCTCAGGTCAAAGAATCAGGCCTTGCATGGGACAAAGGGGAGAAGAAGAGTGAGTGCTTTATATTTGTTGTTTTGATGCAATTTGTTTTAGTGCAATCATTAGCATTTTTGCACTTACATTTTCCTTGTCTTAAAGTAAATTGACTGTTTTTAAATAGATTTGTGGTGACCTTCTTGTGTGACATAAGTAGGTAACTTTGTGTCTAAGGGTGTATTCACACCTAATAGTCCACTTCTCTCCAGACCACAGTTTGTTTCATTTTTCAGAAGGTTCGGTTTGCGTTCACACGGGCAAAACTCAAACGGACTATAAACTTTAAACACATGTCATGTGCTCGGAAATGCTGTTCAACAATTGGTCAGACATTAAGGGGGTAAAAACGCGAATCCCGGCAATTTCTACCCGAGCCTCCGCCATGGAGTATCGGCAGGTTATTTTCATGCTGTTGTTAATCTGGAGAGCATATCAACAGCAACGGCGCATATGATTATATAATCAGACAACGTGCGATACAAAACATTATAACACATATAATGAGAGACGTTCTGCAGTAAGGAGGGGGTTTCACCGACGGCAGGTGGCTCTGACTTTTATGTATAGTTTTTAGTTTTATAGTTGTTTTTACTTTACACGACACTGTTCAACCTGTGTGCAACACATCATTCTGCTTCACTCTTTCACTAAAGAAATGAAGACACCCGCGTTCTTGTGACACGTAAATACTACGCTTCCTATGTTTTGGTGCGGACTGCTTTCACACCAGCGATGAACCGCTCCAGAGTTCACTAGCAAGCGGTCATAGACCACCTATTTTAGCGGACCACAGTCCGGTTGTTTAGTTAACTTCAGAGGTCTCGGACTGTGTTCACACCGACCCAAAAGAACCGCACCACACGGTTAAACGCACCAGGGTTCGATTCAACCGGACTTTAAAAGGCTGGTGTGAATGCGCCCTTAAAAATGGTGGTTGAAGTGGCTAAATGTGAGTGCACAGGTTTTCAGGGAAAACAAACACCTGTCCGCCTTTCATTTGAACTAATGACACTGTGGTGTAGTTTGTTTAAACTTTAAAGCAAGGTTTTCACTTTTGGTGATTGCCCTTTTTAATTTTAAAAATCCCAAAAGTATAAAGTTATTTTGCTGAACAAAACATGTTTGTATCATTAACTATTGTTTGCCATAGAGCTTTGTTCAGCAATAATCCAAATTCCAAGTGATCAATTCAAAGGAACCAGGTGCTAACCTTCGACTTGGGTTTTATTAATAAATCATCCCTGCTCTATATGCTGGATTAGCTTTGGCTTGAATGTGTGTCTGTTTGTTTCAGATCTGGAGAGCCTGAGGGCGTTTCAGAATCAGATCGCTTCCATCCAGAGAGACGCTGTGTGGTGGCTTCACACCGTGGTTCCCTCCATCAGCAAAACTGGTGCTAAAGACTACGTTCACTGGTCAGTCACTCTATGCGCTGATGTGATTATTGTTAAACTGCACAAGCTTATCATATTTCTTGCTGCTTTATATGAGACTTCTCTCTTTCATGTCCGCAGCCTTCACAAAGTGCTGTTCACAGAGCAACCTGAGACATACTACAAGTGGGACAACTGGCCTCCGGAGGGTGACAGAAAGTGAGTTTCCCCCAATATTTAGATTGATTCTTATGCTGTGTTACATATGACTTGTACTTATATACGGATAAAATGTGATTGATAGATTATTTGTATTGTTTCCACAGTTTCTTCCTGCGCCTCTGCTCTGAGGTGCCTCTGCTGGAGGACACACTGATGCGCATCCTGGTGATCGGGCTGTCACGTGACTTGCCGCTGGGCCCAGCAGATGCCATGGAGCTGGCGGATCACCTGGTTAAAAGGGCTGCTGGAAGTCAGTCTGATGGTGTGTGAAGGTCCACTTAGGCTGTATCTGAATATTTGGACATTTGGTAAACACTTGTGGCTCTGTTTAATGAGCAGGCAACCCAAATCTTTTAGGCCAACTTCCTATTTACATATTATCCTCACAAGTTGCAAAAAGAATGTTAGGGAGGTACGAACAAAGGAAATATGGTTTTGGATGTAATTGTTTTTCCAATAATAGGCCTATTTGATGATCCCTTTTAAAGTAGATCTGGAGGTCCTGAAGGTGGAAAGGATCCAGCTCATTGATGCCGTGCTGAATCTGTGTACATACCACCACCCGGAGAACATTCAGCTGCCTGCAGGGTACTACAACCTTCTTATAAAAACACTTTGGGGTCATAAAGTTTACAGTCTAAAATAACAAATCATTTTTATTGTTTAAGGTACCAAGCTCCCAATTTGGCCATATCTGCGTTGTATTGGAAGGCATGGCTGCTAATTCTCGTGGTGGCAGCTTTTAATCCTCAGAAAATAGGTACAGCACACCTTTTTACATGTTGCATACATACAAATAGCTATTTCTAACTATTAAATGTTCTTTATTAATATTATCTGATGTTTTTTTCCTTTAGGTCTGGCTTCCTGGGACGGCTACCCTACACTGAAAATGCTCATGGAGATGGTTATGACAAAGTAGGTGTTCATTTTGTATGGAATAGTTCTGGATAACACATTCAAACAACTCACACATCTCTCTCTGGTATCTCCTCCACAGTAACTATACCTACCCTCCCTGTACCGTTGCGGACGAGGACACGAAGACGGAGATGATCAACAGGGAGCTGCAGATCTCCCAGAGAGAGAAACAGGAGATCCTGGCCTTTGAGAGCCACCTGGCAGCAGCCTCCACCAAACAGACCATCACAGAGAGCAACAGCTTGCTCCTGTCTCAGCTTACCAGTCTGGATCCACAGTAAGAGAGCAAGGGGAATTACGTCATGCACCTAGTTAATGGTATTCGTAAAGAAAAGGCCTCAAGGACAGTAACTATACCATCCTACTCTTTAAGACAGGGGTGTCAAACTCAAGGCCCCGGGGGCCAAATCCGGCCCGCGACTTCATGTTATGTGGCCCCGCAAGAGCTTCCAAAGAATATAATACGTTTATTATACGGTTAAATGCCGATTTACAGAAGCCCGTTGCCCATAAACTACATGTACCACGATGCATCTCATTTTGTGAGATGCACACTGAAGAGACTTGCAATTATTTGCCCCAGACTTCTGCTTTCAGATGTAGTTAATTATGAAGTTATTACCCTATCCCATAATAATCAAATTCAGAGGCAATAATGTCATATGATACATTATTTTATATATATTATATATTTATATTTATATAGTCTTAAAAGTTACAACCGGCCCTTTGAGTGCAACCATAATGCTAATTTGGCCCGCGATGAAATTGAGTTTGACACCCCTGCTTTAAGACAAGTCAAACTAATTTGATTTGTACCAAAAAGTCAATATCACCAAATACAAATGACTTTAGTATTTTTACAACACCCTCCCAAAAACATTTTATAGGGAAAAAACTTCAGGAAAAGCTACACAGGAAGGATCTGACTTTCTGAATAGACGGACATGCATTAGGTCATGTGTGCACAGAGTTATCAACCTACTGAAATGACATAATAGAATGACAAAATGATACAATACTATGTTGCTAAGCAGACACAACCACCATTAAGCCTCACAATGTCCACTTTGAGGATGGGCCAAACAAATGGAAAGAGAATGAAAACAGTGAAAAAAAGAGATGCTAATTCTCCTGATCTTTATCCAAAAATAGAGCAGCCATAACCATGACAACATCTTATTGCTGTCAGACAATTATGTAAGATCTATTACTCAATGGAAGCACTTGTATTTGTAAGTATTGATAAACAAGTCTTATTGCTGTGTCTTTAAGACAGTTTTGTGTTTGTGTTCAGGGGTCCTCCTCGTCGACCCCCTCCTCAGATCCAGGAGCAGGTGAAGACCCTGAACCAGTCTCTGCGTCTCGGACATCTCCTTTGTCGCAGCCGCAACCCTGACTTCCTCCTCAACATCATCCAGAGACAGGTAATGGACAGGGACCGATACTACACACTACAGAACTGCCCAAACTGTAACACATCTCTGCTACTTATAGTACCAAAAGATTGTCTCTATGTACGTCTGACTCACAAAAAAACGTTTAAAATAGGGATTGTTTCTCAAAAAGCTCATCATTTGCGAAACAGACTTGCTTTGGATTCAAATTAAGATCTATAAACATGTTTTTCAATCAATGTTGAACTTCAACTGGAGAAAACCTGTTGATGTTGAGTTATTTATTGTCAGCAAAAACATTGATCAAGATTAGTGTGAGCCTGACTTAAATAATACAACAAATCTACACATTATTCTTAGGCTTTAGTCTTCAGTGTGTGTCTTCTAACTGCTATACACTTTCCATCCCCCCAGGCCTCCTCTCAGTCCATGCCTTGGCTGGCTGATCTGGTCCAGTCCAGTGAGGGCTCTCTGGACGTGCTTCCAGTGCAGTGCCTGTGTGAATTCCTTCTGCATGACGCAGCGGATGACAGTCTGCCAATAGAGGATGACGAAGAGGGAGAGAGCAAAGAGCAGAAAGCCAAGAAGAGACAAGTATGTTGATTACTACACCATACCATACTGTTGGCAGGCAGCAATTACTGAAAAACAATCCTGCTTTGACAATCGTCTGAATTTGTTCTCAATAACTGGTCCTTATAAGTCTCAGAATGAAAATGCCAAATTTAAACTTGAGCTTTTTATTCTTGTGAGCAGCTCATTACTCACTCTTGCATAACCATCTGTCTTCCTGTTAGAGACAGCAAAAGCAAAGGCAGCTGCTTGGACGGCTCCAGGATCTTTTGTTGGGTCCTAAGGCCGACGAACAGACAACATGCGAAGTGCTGGACTACTTTCTGCGCCGCCTCAGCTCTTCTCAGGTGGCATCCAGAGTCCTAGCCATGAAGGTACCGTATTGGATCCAGATGAAAACTGCTTCAGAAGTATTGTGTTACTGTTGAACAGAATTATTTGACATGATATTCTTGTGCGTAGGGTTTGTCGTTGGTGCTGAGTGAAGGAGGCTTGAAAGATGGAGATGAGCGGGATCAGCCCATGGAAGAAGATTCTGCTGATGCTGAGCTGTTGCCGGGATACCAGTGGCTGCTACAGGACCTCCCAAAGCTCCCCTTGTTTGACAGCGTCAGAGGCATGACGTCCACCGCCCTGCAGCAGGTTGGTGATGACTTAACAACTGTCAATAACTGAATGTAAACCTTTAAGAAATGTTTTATAATAATGGAGTTTAACACTTGTCTTGTCTCTCTGCTTTCTTTTAGGCTATTCACATGGAGACTGATCCACAGACCATCAGTGCCTATCTCATCTACCTATCCCAGCATGCACCAGTGGAGGAGCAGGCTTCTCATAACGATCTGGCTCTGGTAATCATTAAATCCATCACATCGTTTTTCTTTAAGGAGATGGATCTGACATTTCTGAATAGGATGAATGAGACACCTATCCAGAGTTTCGAGATGCAGACAGGCGTATAGAGGGGAACATGTTTGCAAAAGTAATAGATATTCAAACACCTAAAAACAAGGAACACCTAAAAAAGGAATACTTGTTTAAGCATACTCTATATTTGGAATAATTGCAATGCTTTCCTATACTGCCGGAAATCCCTTTTTGAAGAATTGAAGTGTTCGTCCAAGCTTTCTTCTTTGACTAAAACTGAAATGTAACTTGGCAGAAAAACACAATGCCTGGTCTGCATCTGCCTTATTAGATTTGTCTGTGTTTATAGTGTGACTTTGGTGAATCCAAAATGCCAAAGTGAGTTAGATCATACACCATTACCTCATACACTCCAAACAATCCAAACTGTCCCTTCTATGTATTTTTGCTTTAATGGAGCAGTACTGACATGAATCATCTGTTCCTCTATCACTCCTCTACAGGACGTCGCCCGGCTTATTGTGGAGCGTTCCACCATCATGAACAGCCTGTTCTCTAAGCATTCCTGCAGACCTGAGTCTAATGCTGTGCTCAGTGCCTTCCTCACCATCTTCTCCACATACATCAGGAGGATGAGGAAGACCAAAGAGGGCGAGGATCTCTACAGCTGGGTGAGCATTAGGGCTGTCCCGAATACCATTTTTTCGGGCTCCGGATATTCGGTAGTAATCAGCAGCGAATATTCGGTGCGGAGAGATTTATATTTTCTTTTTATAAAAACATTTTTCAAAAAAACATTTTTTTTCAAAAAGGTTTCATAACACGCTCCGAATCCGAGACACCTGACAACACGCTGTTAAGCAGAAGCGCAGAAAGAGCATACTATTACGATTTATATTTATATATTGTCTCAGTACTCGCAAACATTAAAACTAAATGTGTCCTCTGTAGGGTAACTGTAGGGTCTGCTGTATTGTTGAGGATGTTGATGGCTGGGATGCGTTGCACAAGTTATTATTAGGCTGAGCTACTCAACTCAACCATTGCCTTAGCCCCAGATGTTCCCACATTACTCCTATTATTTTCACTATTCGGATAAAATAAAATAAACAATTTGGTTGCTTGCTTGCAACTATTTTCCAAGCAAAGTAAGTGCACGTTTTTATCATGTGTAACGTTACTGTTTGAACGGCGGATAAAGCAGCTTCATCATGGCAACTTGACAACAGCTAAGCTAGTCTACTACTTACAGCATCCAGGTGACTTTTCAGAGTTGTTGTGCCACTGTGGTAGGCCAGTTTCTTATCGCATATTTGGCAAATATTCTTCTTACCGTCGTCCAATTTAAAATGGTCCCACACAGTTGAAGTCTTCGGCATTTTGTGGGTGAAACGAGGTGAAGCGTGCGGTTTGTGTTAGTGACTGTGAGTCAGGGGCGGACTGGGAGGAAAAAGTGGCCCGGGGATTAATTGAGAGACAGGCCCACTTAATGCGCGGCATGTATTGGCCGGCCGGCGACGAAAGTATGTTACTTAACAAAAAACCCTATGCATTTAATGTTATTTTGGACCATTATTCATATAGTAATCACATTACCTGAGCCCTTGAGTTGCCAAGAGCAAAATAGTTACAGCATATATTTAGTGATTTTAATGTTAACAGATCATTGATGCAATAACATTTGGACCCAATTTGCCTGACTTAACGCATGGAATAAAACATGGGCGTAGGAAGCATCCTCAATGTGGGTGAGACAATTTAACAGGGGGTGTGGGCAGGTGTTGGACCTCACCTCCTCTAGGGGGGTCCGGGGGCATACTCCCCCGGGAAGACTTTTTTTTAAATGTTGAAGTTAAATGCATCAATCTGGTGCACTTTGAGAGCAAAATGATGGACTAAATCTATGGATACATCTCTCAACACCCATATGAAACAGAACTGTAAACAGATTTACTTTTTCTTTCAACATTTATTCAGCAAGTGGAGGCAAAAGTGACTCACCCAAAACAATAAACCTGCTAGCTAACTAGCCTAAACTCAGTAACATAATGTGGGCAACACGTACTTCTCCACAGCCGCGCAACCTCTGAGTCAGACGTCACTTCCCTCTTTTCTATCCTACGGGTACAGCCACTGCCACTGAACCCTGTTTCCCTGCCAACGGAGCTTGTTTATCCAGCAACTGCCAGCTAGGTCTCTCAGTCACTCACTCCTGATCGTTCACTGCGCAGTGACAGCTGCTACGGGCCTGATGTGTGAAAGTGAAACTATCTGATAGATAGAACATAGGTAGCCTATCAAAACGGCCCAGCCCAGCACAGCCCAGCCACCTGCCCACACCCCCTGTTACATTTATACTAGCTACTACCTGTACTAGCCGGTAGGATCTAGGTAAGCAAAAAAAAAGAAAAAGGGATTGGCCGGAACACTAACAAATGTGGGCCGGTAGGATTTAGGCAAAGAAAAAAAAAAATGTGTTGATTTTTTAATTCTTAATTTTTAATTTTTTGGCCCTCCGGCCCACGCACAGCACCGGCCCACCGGGATCCAGAATGCAGCGGCTCGTCTGGTCTTCAACCTTCCCAAATTCTCCCACACCACACCGCTCCTCCGCTCCCTTCACTGGCTTCCAGTAACTGCTAGAATCCACTTCAAGACACTGGTACTTGCGTACCATGCTGCGAATGGATCTGGCCCTTCCTACATCCAGGACATGGTTAAACCGTACACCCCAGCACGTGCACTCCGCTCTGCGTCAGCCAAACAGCTCGCTGCACCCGCACTGCGAGGGGGACCCAAGTTCCCGTCAGCAAAAACACGTGGGTTTGCTATCCTGGCTCCAAAATGGTGGAATGAGCTCCCCATTGAAATCAGGACAGCAGATAGCTTACACATCTTCCGACGCAAACTGAAAACTCATCTCTTTAGACTCCACTTCGAGCGATAGAATTACTAACAAAGCACTTATATACTAATAAAGGGCTGGCTTTCTAAATGCCAGTTGAGTAGCACTTGAAATGTTTGGCTCTATGAAACCTGATGTACTTATATGATTCTGTTTTCTTAAAGGTTGTATCTTCCTGGTCGAATGCACTTATTGTAAGTCGCTTTGGATAAAAGCGTCAGCTAAATGCAATGTAATGTAATGTAATGGGAAAACTCCCGGTATTCCCAATGGCCAGTCCGCCCATGCTGTGAGTGAACGCGATGTCAGGAGCACAGGCTGAGATTGTATATATTTCCGCATTTTAACAGTGCAATTCAAAAGTATAAATATAGTATAAGAATATGGCAATTCGCCTTTATTATTTTTGGAAGAAAAAATAATATTTAAAAAAAATGTTTTTTATTTTTATACATGACATATATTTTTTAAATGTCTCCAGTACCGATAAAAAGACCAATAACGTTGGAGCTTAACGGCGCGTAAAACACACGTGATGACGTCACCAACGAATCGACGACTGAATTAGTTGGCAACTAATTTGATAATCGATTAAGTCGATTAGTTGTTGCACCCCTAGTAGAGGGTTAAAGATGATTTATATACAAAAATAGTTGCGTCTCTCTACTAGGCACTATGGGGTGGCAAAATGTGCTTGACAAATGTGCTTTCTTCAGTCAGAGTCTCAGGACCAGGTGTTTCTGCGTTGGACTACAGGAGAGACCGCTACCATGCACATACTTGTAGTCCATGCCATGGTCATCCTGCTGACTCTGGGGCCCCCTAAAGGTAGTCATGTTCACTTTCCCGTTAATCGTTTACAATGTTAAATGGGCTTTGCTAATGTGTTTACCATTGTGCATTTTACAGGAGAGAGTGATTTCTACGCTCTTTTGGACATTTGGTTTCCCGACAAGAAACCCCTTCCCACTGCCTTCCTGGTTGATACCTCAGAGGAAGCCCTTCTGCTGCCTGATTGGTTAAAACTGAGGATGATCCGATCAGAAGTTTCTCGATTGGTCGATGCAGGTACAACTTGCCATAGTGGACAAGAAAAGGTGTTGTTCACCATGTAAATAAATGAGTACTTCCTCACAAAAGCATACATGTGTCTCCCTCAGCTCTACATGACCTGGAGCCTCAGCAGCTGCTGCTGTTTGTTCAGTCCTTTGGCATCCCTGTGTCCAGCATGAGCAAACTGCTGCAGTACTTGGATCAGGCTGTCTCTCATGACACTCCAACGCTGGAGGAGAACATCATGGATAAGCGTAAGAGTGCTGCAGATACCTCACGTTTAAAATTGTTAAAGATTTCTAGATATTAAGACTTATGGACTATACTTATATCATCTTGTATTTATCCTCCAATAGACTACATGGCCCACCTGGTTGAAGTGCAGCATGAGCGAGGGGCCACTGGGGGGCACACTTTCCATTCCTTACTGAGCTCCTCTCTTCCACCAGACAGAGGTTGGTGAACTCCCAATGATTGTGTATGAGCTCGTTGTATTTTATGACATCGACAGATGTTTTCCATATTTTACTGTCTCTCATAGTGAAGGTAGTATTACGTACAATAATCTAAATATGTTTAACAATATAAAAAATGTTTATACTTGAATAAATGATTTGATTTCATAGTGCTTTGAATGCCAAGTGTCTGACCAGGAAATGTTCAAAAATAATTGTATGACTCCATGTCCCTCCTGATAGATGCTGCCGAAACAAGTAAGGCCAAAGTTACCGTGGAAACGCCGCACAGCTCTGTGAAGATGAGAGCAGCCAGTCAGCTTCCTACAGTCGGGCCTGATGACGATCTCACTGGCATGATGCTTCAGGTGGGATGTACAAGCTGTTTTAATGAAATGTTTCTGCAATATGATATTATTTATTATTTTTGGATAAAATGTGCATAAAAGACAATTTTGTGGCTAAATCTCAGTTGTTATTGTTATTAAAAAAAACACACACACTATAGCAATAGTGTATCCTCATGATTTCTTCCAAACTGTTGAGTCTCTTGTTTGTCAAGCTGACCTGTTTCTGTTTCCCTTGCTCTTAAAGATATTCCCAATGAAAGTGGACCCTCGCTGGCACGGCCCCCCTCCCAGCCAGCTCTCCCTGGCCTTGCAACAGGCCCTTGCTAAGGAGCTGATGCGGGCCAAGCAGGGCCAGATCCAGCAGGGAGGGCTGGCTTTCCGGCTCCTACAAGCCATTGCAGCCCTGCTCACCTCTGCTCATGCAGGGCCCATTGTCCTGTCAATGCACCACAGCCATGCCCTCTCCTGCCCTCTCATGCGCCAACTGCACCTCTACCAGGTAAGGCTTGCTTACAATCAGCATATCATTCAATTTTCAGTAATAAAACGTTGGAATGTAAGATTTCTTTTCTTGTTTCTTCCAGCGACTCGTGTCCCAGGACGTGGCTTTCTCCTCACTATTCCTCAAGGTCATTCTGGAGATGTTGATCTGGTTGGACAACCCAACTGTGGAGGCGGGGCCGCTGAAGACTCTGCTCAAATCCTTCGCTGGTCAGAACTCAAGCAAACAGAGGCACAATGATGGTGAGACCCTCAACGCTTCATCTTTCAAAAATGTTGAACAAATAATTCTATATAATCAGAGAGTGACAAGTGTGTGTGCCCTGCAGTGCGTACAGGTTTCCTCCAACTATCTGAGGCTTTGGCATATCGCAGAGATGTTGAAGGGCCACTGAGAGCCGTCATTGCAATGCTGAAAGCTGGAGACCGATGTAATGCAGAAGCTGAGCTCATTGGGAAAGGTATGCATGTGTTTTCACTTATCATCATATTAAGTGTTTCAAACATTTGTGAAATAATGAGTGGCTTCAACAAGTGTTAATTTATTACAGTGTTGATTAATGAAGTGAAAAGTATTTTGTTTTTAGTAAAGATGTCAACAGTTTTGTATAATTGTTTACTTTTCACTGACCTCTTGAATAGAATTTGGTTTTTTTAATACTGGAAAAGTTCTAAAATTCCCCTTTTTTAAATATATATTTATAAAGTATTTTGACAACACAAATTCAACTTTGACAAACGAAAAGTGCTTTTACTATAATAAAAAAAAAGAAAGAAAAAAAAAGCAGAATACAAAAAAAAAAAAAAGGCAGTAGCTGATTATTTTTCACATTTTAACATTTGATAGCCCAGGTGAATGTAATCAAAAACTAACGTTTGGGTTTGGTTACATGACGATGGATAATGGGCTGTCCAAACTTAAAATGCTCTAAAAAAAAAAGTATATATATATTTTCCAGTGTTACAAGGTCTGATGGAGGTGAGGTCGCCGTTTTTGGAGGAGCTGCTGTCTCTGTTGATGACTGTTGGTACACAGAACGGGACGGCCGGCCCTGTTGCCATGGTGATCTCCTTGCTGCTTCAGGAGAGTGAGGAGCAAGCAGTGAAAATGGAAGTGGATTCTAACAAGTGAGCACGGCATATTCTATTTCCCTTTCAAGTCATGCAAGCAACATTCATATGTGACAGGACTAAATGACCAACGCCTGTGACAGAAGAAATAGCAAAGCAGGCGCTCGCTGTCGGTGGCCGTGTACTTCGGGAAAAAATGCTATTTGATTTGGTTCGGAAAGGTTTAATTGGTTTTGCAGCTTTACAGATTCAGGAGCTGTGAAAATCAAAGAACACTTTACAGAATCACTGCCTGTGAGGCAGGTAAACATTCAGAGTTTGCTCAGACATTGACGCGTCCAAGGTCTCTTCCAAGCAGTTAAAGTAGAGGGAGATAGAGATCTTATTTGTATTGCTAGAAAAGACTGCCTTGCTATACACAGTTTACTACTGTGTATAGCATTTGGCATTGCCAAGACAGATTTCATATGACAAATGTAATGACAAAATGTAATATTTGTTTGTTGAACCAGTACGTTGGGACATCATGCATTAGATCTTTAGCTTAGCTTTATTCTGGATATAGGAGGATACAAGATTTAATTGCAGGTCAGGATAAAAAACATTCACAATAAATTGATTGCGATTCATTTCTATTATCAGGATATTTGTGAAAATCCTTGTATTGTGACTTAGATAAGCTGTTCAAGTGGCCGCTATAGTAGAGAGGGGAAAATATATTGCATTAAAAAATACTTTAACAAGTAAGAAAAAAACAGACTTGCGCAATAGTTCTATTTTTGTAATGTATACAAGGGACCTTATTAATTGTGATAAGCTTATTTAGGTCTATTAGATTACATTTTTTTACAAAAAAGGATTTTCCTGTGTGAAGCGATACGAAGAAATGTTTTTCAACAAAGTGTTTGGGGAAGGAATTCCAGTTTTAAAGCAAGTTTTAAGCATATATTAATGATTGGGAAACACTATTATTGTGGCCTGGCCAATGCCTCATTCTGGATGTACTGCACATTATCTTATTGAGGGTTTTATTAAGAAATGAAATATGTATTCAATCACATCTGACTCCATAGAGGTAGTAACCTTTGAGTTTCACTTTTGCCAGCAGCTCCGAAGTGACAAAGTCTGGACTGAGCTCTGGGCTGTTGGTTGATTGGCTGGAGCATCTCGACCCTGAGGTCACCTCCGTGTGTCCGGACCTTCAGCAGAAGCTGCTGTTTGCCCTCAACAGGGTAAGATAAGCCTCGCCTGCAGATAATGTACTTCCCCTGTCTTATCACACTGGACTGAGTGTCTGCTTGGCGTTCCTGATTCATGCTTTCTCACTTGGTCTCTATTCCAGGCAAGAGGAACCCCTGCCTACAGACCTTATCTCCTGGCTTTGCTTACACATCAGTCAAACTGGTCCACCCTCCTTCAGTGTATCGGCGCTCTTCTCAGCAAACGCAGGGACTACAAGTACGGACATTTCTTTAAAGGGGCCCTATTATGCTTTTCAGGCTTTTCCCTTTACCGTAGTGTGTTATAAAGGTTTTGGTGCTAAAATCCCAAATTCACGCCAGAAGAAGATTTCTACATTACACTTGCGCTTCTATTGGCTTGCACTACAACACATTTTACATAATAGGCTAAGGGGATGAATCTCTAAGTGGTAGACCAATCACAACAGACCCAGCCAGCTAACCAACCAGACTGGTTTCATACAGAGGGTGAAAAAAGGTGCTGCAGCACAGGCAGTATGAGAAGAATAAAGAGCTTTTTCAACATTAAAGCATGGAAACATATACGCACAAAATACAATTATGAAACCTGAAATTGAGCATAATTGGGCCCTCTATCTGCCATAGCTTTTTTTTTAACTGATTTATTTGTAATGTGTTGTTTCTTTCAGTGAGAGCTTATCCTTAGTGTCTTTCTGTGTAACGTTTTTTAGGCTTGACCCATCATCCGCCCTGGATTTCCTGTGGGCATGCAGCCACATCCCGCGTATCTGGCAAGGACGTGACCAGAAGATCCCTCAAGTAAGATCCAAATTCGACACACAAAGTTATTATACGCATTTCTAACGAGACCAAAGTCAGAGAGAGTTCACTCTGCTGCAGCAGATCACAGACGTATTGTTCTTTGTATCTCTGCAGAAGAAAACAGAGAAGTTTGTGCTGCGCCTCAGTTCTGAGGAGCTCATCAGCCTGGTGGACCTGATCCTGGCCGAGTCGGAGCTGAACACTCGCGACTCACCTCAAGATGACAAAAGCAGCTTGAACCAAGCCTCCTGCTCCCTCATCCAATCCAGGCTGCCCCTGCTACACTCCTACTGCAGCGGAGAGCTAGAAAACATCAAGAAGGTCTCCGAGTACCTCATTAACTGCACCAAGAAATATGAGGACAGGTAAGGAGTATATCACCTGTCATTTAGTGTGTTTATTGTTTCAATGCTAATCTTCTAGTCTTACATTTGTAACTATATCACATTATGTCACCGTCACCAAAGTACTTAGCTCATACATTTGGACACATTGTTTTGTTCTTTCTAATTAGCCCAAACACAGAAAGTCAGCTGGTAAACTTGGGGTAAATCACACTAGATGTTCCTTCCCGCTGCAGATGAACTTTTCAGACATCCTCTGTCAGCCACAATGCTGCGGAGCAGGGGAAACTCGATAATTAGGTCTATTGGTGTGAAATTAAAACCAGCAGAAGTCGTCTGTACTGTGATCTCTTTAAAAGCTCAGTGTATTATAATGAAGCCAAGAGGATTAAGGCTGAAGCTCTAAACTTGCCTGTGTTGTGAATTCCTGCTCTGACTTAGCTGTCAGAGATCAGGGTGCAACTCTTTGTGGAGGCAAACCCTCCTTTCATGAATATGTCTCTGGTTATTAAACCACTTTAATGAGGAAACTTTGGCCAAGGTCAAGCAAAATGAGCTTCCGAATTACAGTATTTTAAGTACAGCTAAGCTGTCTGTTAAAAATTGTTGCTTGCAGAAACATAGCAGGATAAAAACATGTTGAAAGTAAGGGTTTTGGCCTTGTGTGGAATACACACTTGAGTCTATGTTGAGCATTCTTCTTGGGAAACCTCGCTGTCAGATAAGCTGCTGTTTATTCCAATTACACACCAACTATTGAACAACAGACGGACTCTTTACTCTTGGTCAAGGTCGTTCTGATTTGCTTAATTCCTAGCGTGTATTACACACTTCATTTAGTATAGAGTACATCATCTGAGCCCGACAAGAGCCTTAAAGGATTTTATAAAACCACAGAGACTTCAAGGCAAATGCCCCAGAATTACATTACGCTATTCATGTGCCTAGTTTGTGTTAGTGTACATGAATTATTCTCGCTTGTAGACATAAGTAATAGAAAAATGCTTTATCGTGCTCTTATCTGCGATCTCATATCAGCTCTGCTCATAATCCAATAAAAGAGATGAAGAAAGTGAAGTTTTCCGTGATACCAAGAACACAGTTAGCTTTATAATGTTAGTCCCACCATAGAGTTTGAATGCTGTGACAAACTTTGTCTTGCTGCACAAAATTTGTCAACCAGCCAATGTAAAAAAAAAAAGAAATAGCTTCAAGCCGCACAACTCATATGTCAACTGAATACGATTAGGGATTACAGATCAGATTTCTGTGTAACTACGCTTCTAGCTTTAGCACAGAGCCAATAATAAAATGTATTTCCCCTCGTGTGAACGACACATTCCTGCAGTTGGTTTCAACGTTTACCTTTTTGTTTATTTTCTCTTTCAGTGCGATGAATAAGCGGTGTCAGAACTTGCTGCTGCAGATTTATCTGCACTTCCCCGAGGTCATCCAGCACGTCACTCTGCCAGAAGGCACCTTCAGCAGTGGGGGGGCTGCGGACGGCAGCAGCTGCAAGGTAAACATGTCTTACCTGTTTGGTCATAAACATTTACCATCTAATTGTAGGTGATTTCGTTGTTAAATGTGTTGCCCTGATATGTTCGGTCATTCTTCTTGTGAATATAAGAGATGTCATACTGTACATGGACCAGATGCACTTCATGTGGAGTAAATATCTTGGGTCATATTCACAAACATTTAGGGAATACTCTATTAGTCCTAGACTGAGACTTTTAGCAGTTGTTCCCCTTAGGAGCTCTCTTAAGGGCAAAGATTGATTGTAAATGTATCTACCAGAATCTGGTAGGTAGGTGAAATTCTTAGAAAATAATAGTTTTTAAAGGTCTTTCTTAGAATTTTGCTTTAAGAAGCTTTATGAAAACTGCCCTTGGTTAGATGTATGACTTTCCTTAACCCTTTGGAGTCCTGGGTTAATTTGGCCGTTTTCGCATACTTTTGTCTTACTAAGAAATGTTTGGCATGTCAATGTTTGGTATCTTTTTTTTAAGGACAAACTCACTTATATAACCTGATAGTTATTTCTTTCATTTTGAGATACTATATGAACATTTTGGACCCAAAATCACAAAAAAACATAAAAACAGATTTTGAAAATGATATTATTTTTCATATAGGTAACACAAACATACACAACAAAACCGTTTGAAAGCTGGAAATATATGCATGGGATGTCACTATGATAATGTGAAAGTTTGATTGAGGTAGCATGAACTTATATACAAATGTTATGAACAAATAACAGGTGTATCCATAGGCTTTTTTTCCTAATTTCTCAAGTTCTGTCAACAGTAGGCACAACAAAACATTTAAAAGCTTAAATAATGTACATGGGATTTCATTCTGATAAGGCAAAAGTGTTATTATAAACATAATACAAATATATATATATATATATATACACATTATGTACAAAAATCAGTTTTTTCTGTCTTTATCTGTGCCACGCTTCAAAGCAGTTTCAGTCAGCGACACAGAGGGCAACATCACAGGCTCCTCCTCCTCCTCCTCCATGTCAAAAAACAAGCTTATAGCTTGACTCACGTTCAGAGTTCTCTTCATCATAGTTGAATCTTCAAAACTCTAAATCTATCTAACTATATCTAAATTCTCAATGTGTGTCTGTCACTTTACTTCAATCGCAGTCTCCCGCCGCCTGTCTTCGTATATCTTCGTCTCTCTCCATTTCCCGCTGTCTCTCTTCGGTTCCCGCCGTCCCTCTTCGTTTCTTTTCGTCTCGCTTTGTATCACTCCGTTTACTTGATTACCTCACCCCCTCCCTGGTAAATACATCCTGTTGAGCAGAATCTACATTTTCCAGTATTTTCCGTTTCGTAAAATGATAAAATACGGCGAAGATATTCAAATATGTGCTTCCATTTTTCATACTTTTGAAATGTATTAACTTGATATCATTGTATCTCCGTGTTTACTGGGTCTTTTTTCATGAAACAAAGACTGGGATATAGTTTCAAGCCGGTACTTTCGACAGAAACACACGGCAATGCTGTCCGGACTGTTGTTTTCATGCGGCACCGGCTTGAACAGGTCATGTGATCTGATCACGCCGGCGTGACGGTCGACTCCAAAGGGTTAATATATTTGGAAATGAAAGCGGGCAAGCAGCAAATACACTGACATAATCCATACCTCATCACCAAAAAGGTCACAAGTCATGACCTCCAGCCTTCACCATGCGCCATTGGCTGCACTCTCCACTGTTCTCCATAGAAAGCATGGATAATGCTGATCTTAAGAAATGCCAATCTTTTTGAATTCATAAAAATCACTGCCATTGCCATCACCAATACAAACTACCGTAATTTTCGGACTATAAGGCGCACCTGAATATAAGCCGCAGCAGCTACATTGAATGATGTGTACATATATAAGCCACACTGGACTATAAGCCGCAGCTGTTTTAATGTTTAATTACCATATGTAAGGGTTCGTGCACAGAGGGGATTGTCGGGAAAGAGATGGCTGTTTGAGGAAGCTCCCATTTATTAACATTTCAACAAACAAGTTGCATAACGTATTCAAGTGTTACTATTTAGTGCAATAGTAGCTACAGAACATGTGCTGTGCTGTGTAAACTGTACTGTATCACATAGCGTTTCAGACACACAAACTTTTCAACTTTCAAACTTAAACGGTGCGCTCCCAGCGCACGTACCGGCAGTGATCTACAGCAGTGGTTTTCAACCAGTGGTACGGGGACAAACTGTCTCGCTCTCGTAATGTCTGTCTGTCTTGCTCTCGTTCTGTCTCTCGTACCACTCTCGGTTCCACTTTTACTTTTGCGCGCTACCTGTCTCACTCTTTTCCGGCCTCCAGCTTTTCCTGCTGGAGCCCGCCGCTTAAAGGTGGGGGTCCGCGGACCGGCCATAGAGCCCATAGAGTTAAAGGTGGTGGACTGTAACCTGTAAAATCCATAGATTTAGGAGGTCCCCTAGTGGCCGTTAGCTGTAAAGATCCATAGATTAGCCGCACCGTTATATAAGCCGCAGCGTTGAAAAATGGGAAAAAAGGCGCGGCTTATAGTCCGAAAATTACGGTAGTTATTGTATCTTCATCACAGTGTGATATGTACTTATGGTATGTGCTTTCCCCAGCTTGATGTCCTGGTGCACCGCCTGGTGATACTGCTGGCTGATATCGGAGACTCAAAGTCTGTTGAGGGCCGCGTGTCAGACGCCAACCTCGCCTGCAGGAAGCTGGCTGTGTCTCACCCCGTCCTTCTGCTCAGGTGAACAAATACTCAGTGGTCCTCTGTTCTGTATTTCTGTATTTAGTCCACATATTCACCGACTGTAACACTGTTCTTCTTAAATGTTTTCCCCAGGCACCTGCCTATGATTGCAAGCCTCTTACAGGGTCGTATTCACCTGAACTTCCAAGAGTTTAGGCAGCAAAACCACATGACGTTCTTTAGCAATGTGTTGGCCATCCTGGAGCTGCTGCAGCCGCTTGTGTTCCACAGCGAGCACCAGAGGGCGCTTCAGGACTGCCTTCTGTCCTTCATGAAGGTTCTTCGGGTAGGAGGCTCACACACTGTCACATCTTCACCATAGGATAAAGACTCAGATCGGACCTAATCGCCTATTTTAATAAGCTACAAATCATGTTTCCTCCTGTAGAACTTCCAGAGGACTCGTTCCCCGTTTGTCTTCATCACCAAGTTCTTGCAGTTCACACAGAAATACATCACCCGCGATGCATCGTCCGCCATTCCCTACTTACAGAAGCACTCTGACATCTTGCAGTAAGTGTATCCGGGCAACTACAGTATATCTTTAAATGATGATATTCTGACTGTAATAAGTTGACTGTACTTACAGCAGAAACTGCTTGGTTGAAAGTCTGTTTTGCTGTTTCTCCTGCCAGGGTTCTGTGTGCAGAAAACCCAGAACTGGTTCAGCTGAAGTCTCTGCTGGCTGGACTCACTCTGCCGGTGAGGAGGTCTTCATCAGAGGTCTACCCAGAGGAGGGAGAGGGTGAGCAAAGGGGGATCTTTTGAGTTATTGGAGTTGTTACAGTGGCCACATATATCTAAAGCAGCAGTTAAAAGATATCTCGGTACATGGTGATATTTGATGTATTCAGCCTTTTGTGTCCAAAGACCATATGTGTTATGATAAGGCAAAAAGCCATATTTGTTCTGATGTCAAAGGCCTTGAAATCTGGTGCGGCGTACTATGAGCTAGTGTCTAACAGTCGAACTTTGAGATTTTTAGATCGCATCAAAAATAACACAATATATAAAATATACATTAAATATCAAACTAAAATCATTAAATAAATGATTTAATGTATATTAAAACGTTTTACATTTTCCTTATTCAACTTCTTATGATTTCATAAAACAGAATACTTGATTATGCTCCTTGTAGTTTCTGAGAAACAGTCATTTTCTTTGCAATACCATATTTAAGGCACATGGGACTGCTATATACCAACATAGTAGATCCATATGCCAAAGAAAACCTACTTTACAGCCAATCTGTTAGAACGATTAGAAAATGTCTTCAGCTTTGAGGTTCCTGGAAGCCCATATTTATGCCATACTAAGATGTGCATTGCATGCACAAATGAAGTCTTAAGATCCGCTGCTCTGCCTTTTCTTGTAAACTTCAATTCTGTTAAATAATTGCTTTTGCTCTCCACCAGACGACGTGTCCACTGGTTCCCTGCCCCTGGTCAGCATCTCTGCCTCTGTGTCTCTGAGTGCGGCTGACATGACGATGTACTTGAAGAAGATGTCGAGAGGAGGGGCAGTGGAGGGTAACAAACATACTGCTGCAGCAATTCACCATGTATAAATCCTGTATCATAATGAGTAATACACTCTTTTCTTATGCCACTGCTGTAGATGTGCTGGAAGTGTTGACAGAGGTGGATGAGAAGTCGAGGAGGAGCCCAGAGATCATCCAGTACTTCATCGTGAGTCATGAACAACATGAACACAAAAAAAGGTCAAGGGGTAAACCTGTCAGTTTGTAACTCATCCTTCCCCACCTTGTGTTTGCAGAACGATCTGCAGAGGCTCATGACGTCCTCGGAGGATTTGTGTCGGAACCTGGCCTTCAGTCTGGCCCTGCGCTGCATCCAGAATAATCCCTGGTAGGTTTGCAGCACTTCAGGACAATGTATACAGAAAACATGCTACAACCAAGAGGGAACGTGTAAAACAGTCTTTTTTTGTCTTTATCTTTTGTTTCGTGTTGTCTCATTTTGTCTATATTCCATATATTAATGTGATATTGTATCGCCTCTACTTCACGTTTTTGCATTGCCCTATGCACCAATAAAACATTTTTCAAAGATTGAATGTAGGGAAATGTTAAAATCATGGTGCAAGGCGAGCTGTTTGACAATCACTCAATCTTTATTCCATCTGTCACCATACTTTTGTCTGTTACTATTTACTTTTCACTCTGTAATAATGCATGTTTCTCTGCTGCAGCCTGGCAACAGACTTCCTGCCAACCTTCATGTACTGTATGGGCAGCGGTAAATTTGACGTGGTGCAGACGGCCCTCAGGAATCTTCCAGAATATGTCCTCCTCTGTCAGGGTAAGAGCATACTATAAATAAAATATGGTCACATGACCACATAGTTCTTAGTAGAACAAAGTGTTTAAACACAGCATGCACCCAAAGTCGCTGTCAGTCACGCCTGCACATGTTTTTCTTTCTTTACAGAACACGCAGACATCTTGCTCCACAAGGCATTTTTAGTGGGGATCTACGGGCAGATCGACACCAGTTCCATGATTGCAGAGTCAATGAAGGTCCTTCACATGGAATCAACAACCTAACAACCAAAAGCACACAACTACAACACACCATGTTCAAAATGGCGTCATTCAATTTCTTCATTCCAGAGCTGGATTTATTTGAATGTCTTTAGTTCAAACATTGGTCAAATTAGGTCAAGGCAGATGTATAAAGTCTGTGGCTCTTCATTGGTACAGATTCAAGGACCAATCAGTGATCTGTTAGCTAACAGTCAGATAATAACTCCTAATAATCTAAATTAGAAGTAATTCATGTAATGACTTAAATTTAGTGACTTCAAAGAATGCATTAAAACTCCCTCTAAAGCTGAAAATGTAATCATTCAAACATCTTATAAAATGCAACTTATTTTTAACTAATGATATATTTACCAATTATCATAAAAGATAACTAGGATTGGAATATTACAAGGTGATCTTATTCTACAATCGGTTAAAGAAAACATAGTATCTCCTAAATAATTAAATTAATCTTGCAGTAAAATAATACATATTATTTTAAAAACATCACTTTTTATTGCATTTTCATACATTCCGTGGGAGTCGTTGCAGTAATACATAACAGCCATAAATGATTACCAGATGCAAAGCTTGATGTTTATTTAGAAAATGGCACACTATATTCGGCTTGATATTTGTATTAGTTCGAATATGAAATGTCAACATTGTTGTATGATCAAATAACTACATGCTTCATATGTCGTTGTTTTTAATTAACAACAAATATTTCAATATTTCATGGTCCCCCATTCAGTGTTGTAGCGTTACAGTAGCAACTTGGCATCACTGAATGTGGTTTTTTCATTTGACTTTTCTTACTATTAAGAATAAGCAGCCAAAATGCCAATGCCTGAATACAATGTCCATGTTAATTAACATCATCTGTGAGCCACCATGATTTAAACTGAAATAAAAATACCTTTCTGAGTAAGCCCTTTTCTTTCTTTTTTGTATTCCCCTTTACCCAGTAGAAAGTGAATAGTGTTACATAGTTCAGCTATAAATTGTTCAAATTCAGTGTTTCAATGAAGACATTTTATCACTATTTAGTTGGAAAGAAGTTTCATTTGGAAATTGTAGAAACACAAATCTCACAAGAACCAATTATTACCTTTCAGAATAATATTTGAGCACCTCAAACTAAATGGAAAATGGAAACAAAATAAATGGCGCAACATTTATGGCCTCTCATTTCCTTCCAATCATTTGTGGATCGCATTCTCTTCATTGGCGTGTAACAGACAAATTAACATAGTGATGCACATGCTGTGATGGAAACCATTTTGCCATGAAAGTGTGAGTTGTTTTGCCCTGTGCCACTGACTTCATCTGCAAACCTCTTGATGGAGTCAAAGGGATAAGCTAAACAACGCGTAGGCATGCGGGTAAACCAGGAAAGTGGTCGTCCCCATTGATGGCAAATTAACCATGGCGGTAATTGTTCAATCACACAGAACAAAGTGTGCTTTGAAGACGTCATGTGGGTAGAGCATTTCACAGGTCAGACTGCTGCTGGGGTTTTGTTACGTAGAGGACATGAAGACGTATCCACAGCATGGTTAAGGATCCTCAGTGGGAGTGAGACATGCCCACACTTGTGGGTCACTGGAGACTCATTCAGAAATAACAGGCATTCAGCTGGCTGGCAGAAAGTGCAGCTTTTTCTTTTAAAATGTAACATCCGAGAATGTAGGTCAACGTACTCTTCATTTTTTTCAAAAACTGCCGACAAGAAAAACTCAACCCACATTCTTTTAATCTATTGGGCAACAACATATATAAATAGGCTGAGTTGTTGCAACAGTGTTGTATATAATTCAAACCCAATACATTGAAAATATATTATATATGTGCCTGTGTCTTCTGAACCCTCAGGATGCGTCTCAGTCTCCTTTAATGAATATGCATTCACACATCCAACCCATAGATCCAACCCCATAATTACCTTGTTCATTGGTAAACCCAATCATGTCTTACCAATCATGCCTCATGCCTGCTTATCTCTCTGCTGGCTCTGTGATGTGTTAATTGCACCTGTATGGTGTCCTATAACTAGCCGAGTGCTCTGTTTATGGTTATCTATCAACTTACAACACAAGTGTTAGCAGCCCAGGCACTTGGTCCGGCGCCAGCATCCTATTGGCTGGGCAGCAGTGAGGCGGAACAGAGATGAATGACAGCTAACGGGGAAGTGGTGGGAGGAAGAGAGGGTAGGAGAGGGGGGGGGGGGCGGGTGTAGCTGCCTGTTGCTGAATAGTCTGACGGACCACTGACAAGTTAACAACCTGTGCCTTTATTCATCATACCAGGCTGGATGCCCTGAGATGCAGCTGTGAAGAGCCACCGCTCATGTGTCAATGATGAACATTTAGCTTCAATCAATAAAATATCTTCACTGTACACATGTAGTACATGTAACCCTGGGCAGTGGAGTACATTTACTCAAGTACAGTTGAGACAGAGGTATTTGTACTTTACTTTTTTATGCCACTTGGAGATGGACATTTTCTATTTTTATTCCACTACATTTTTTGACCACTGTGGTTGCTTTTTAGAAGATTTAACAAATAAAGATTAATATAAAGGCAAATGCTAATCTCATAAAACACAACCTGTGTAATTCCAATGCTTTCTATCATAATCTGCACATTTCTATCAAATAAAAGGATTTCTTCTCTGAAATGTATTGAGATAATTGTTCAAGATCCAAAACAATTTTAACCTAATTTAAAGTGGACCTATCATGTTATATTTTAGTTATTGTAAGGCCATACCTATATAAAGCATGTCTGTGAAGTTTTTAGAGATTTGGGTATGGAGGAAAAATCTAATCAAGTTTTATTTATATAGCACATTTTTTAACAATTTTTGGTCGAGCCAAAGTGCTGTACATATAATAAAAAATAACCTACAGTGAAGACACTTTACAGCAAATACAACAGCACAGTTTGTGCAGAATATCAGTATGAGAAAACGACACCCTCTGTCCTTAGACCCTCACATCGTACAAGGAAAAACTACCAGAGAAAAACCATAAAAAAGAGAGAGGGTTGTGTTTTCTGCAACCTGATCAGAATGCGTGACTCCACCACGATTCTTTAACACCGCATTGCGTGGTGGAGTCACAAACTTTGCTACATTTACGTGTCTGCACCATGCAAACAACGATAGTTACGTATGTAACTACGGTTCTATGAATACTCGATGAACGCCATAGGCGGTGCTTTAGCACCGGATATCTTCTGTCTCGCACATGCGCAGGTCGAATATTTATATCAACAAAGTCACGTGTGACCTCGTATGACCCCGGAAGGCATAAGTTCCGGTGCCGTCAACAAGTTCAGTCCTATGGAATCTTCTCGCAGAAACACGAAATTCCGAGTGACCAAGAACTCTGGCGGTCATCCAGTATTCATAGAACCGTAGTTACATACGTAACTATCGTTCTATTTCATCCTTACTGACCGCCAGAGGCGGTGCTTTCGCACTGGATGACCTATACCAACAGAGTCACGAGGAAGTCTGAATACTCACCCTATAAGGATTGGCTGCTGAGCTACTTTTGAAATGACCAGCTCACCGAGGTCTACCAACCAAAAAGAAAATCCCAAATTGCAAGGATTGCTGAATAACAGGTTTTATTTATACATGGGATAACTACAATAGGGCTGCAACAAACGACTAATTTGATAATCGATTAATCTATTGGTTAATCGACTATTCGGACTATTACTGTATTATTATTAAATTAACTTAACAAATTGTTTACAAAATTAACATTGCTTTTTATTTAAATTAAATAAATAATATTTCACATCAAAAGAAACAACAATGTTTTAACAAATCGTATTAAATAATCTGATGACAGAACTGTAAAAAGAATAGCTGAAACTTTAACTAAATAAAGAGTAACTCAGTTACCTAATCATTAACCCATGTTTGTATAATTGTGTTAACTCAGTGTGTTGCTGCTAGCATACATAATACCTGACGTGGAAAAGTTACTCGTGGATGGGGGGGCAACAGAGCTACTAGAAAGACAGTCGAACCCGGTGCATTCCTCCGTCTGAATGTGGTGCACTTTTGCTAAATGTTTAGACAAATTGCTCGTGTTACCGCCCTTACTTGCTAAACAATCTTGGCAACGAGCATTGTCCACCTCAAGACGGGTAACATTTAACCACACCTTGGAGCGCTTCTCTCCACAATCCCCGCCGTGTGTTGCTGCATGTAGCAGCTGCGTGTGTGTAAACTGCCCCGCCCCCCTCGCACACGGGGTAGAGAGATCTCGTCTGGATCGGAAAGATCGAAAATACACCGACCATAGACGCATTTGTTTTGTCTTTTTGCATGTTAAAAACGAGTTGGTCACACTAAGACTGCGAGACAATGTTTGTGTAGCAATAATACATGACCTTTCTCTTTCTCAACTCGCTACTCGGAGGGAAGTCGCTATCTTGTGAACACTCCGATAATGCCTCTCCACGTCAGTTGCGTAGCCAGGAATTACTGTGTGGGTGGGCCTGGAGAAATGTAGGTGGGCCAGGAGGAGACATATTAAGCGTGGGGTCTGAGCTGAAACTTCATTAATGATTTTAATGATTTTTTAATGCACTAATAGAACGTAAGCATAAATTAGCAGTGAAAATAAAAACATAGGCACGCGGTGGCCTCAGAATGTGTGTAAAACTGACAGGGATGGGTATCGTTAAGGTTTTAACTTTTATCGATAGCGCTTATCGATCCGGTCCTTTTTACAGTGGTGTAGTGGGCGTTGGACGCGGGGGTACGCCGTACCCCCACTTATTTGAAGCATGATTTCTTTTTTTAATAGTCTAATACATCTAAAATCATTGCCAGTGTTATCAGTTGCAAGTGTGTGTTTGTTGTATTAATGACGAAAACATAATAGGCAGATTTCACAGTAATTATAATAAAAACGTAGCTCAAGCATTTATGCAACTTGATTTGAAGCATTTGTGTGTGAGGGGCAGAACCGTGTGTGTAGAGTAGTGGTCGCCAACCAGTGAGTGTGGTGCGGGTAGATCGCGGACCGTTAAAAAAAAAGTAACAAAAGAAAGAAAAATAAAATTAAAATAATAATGTTTGAAAAATACGTTTTTAGATGTAAACCTATCATCCACCACCCCGTTAGCAGGTGCCACTTGATTGACGTATATTTGAGACACCTCAATAATATAATACATTAACCGTGCTTTACGTGTCGTGAACCTCATCATGACACAAGAGACGACGGCAGGACTGTAATTTCCCGTGTTCAGTGAACGCAACAGAGGTAACACACTAGACCAATCAGAGAGTTGCATGGAAATACACGTGTGCTTGTGTCATTCAAGCTCGGCTCTGTGTGTGTGTGGCCATAGCGCATTTAGTGTGATAGAGAGGGAGAGAGGGAGTGAGGGAGAGAGAGGGACCGGTGCTAGCGGGGACCGTGATGTTAGCATCTGGTTAGCTAGCTGCACTAACGGACATAAGGAGCTGTTTCCACAACAAGCTGGAGGAGAGTCCTCTCTTGTCAGTCTGAGGGGCTCAGGTGAGCTCAGGGGCGGAGCTTCCTACAGGCAAATTAGGCGGTTGCCTAGAGCGCCACCCAGAGGGGGGCGCCAAAAATTGCAACAAATTCTTTTTTTCTTTTTTTTTGTTTTTTTTTTTTGCTTGGCGCAGTTTTGGCGCCCCCCCTCTATATCTGCAACCATTATTCTTACATAAAAAAAAAATTCTAACATAAGGGAAAATGAGCCAAAAATCTAAAACGGTCGGTCGGAGAGCCTCGGCTTTAGGTGTTCACAGTCAGAACATGCTAGAGCGCTGTGCATTGATGGGTATCGGTCAAGTGTTTATCAAATTGAGCGTTGAGGAAAGAAAGACTAACGTTAGAGAACTATGAAGAGGCAAAAGCCATCTGGGGCGCAGTATAAAAACAGAAGAAAAGAAGAAGAAGAGAAACGTGCCAAGGTGAAAGGTATGCAATTTTGATTGTATTGTCAACATTAGCGAATGGATCATGTAATCTTGCTAGTTAACCAAGCCAACGTTAGCTAGCCAGCGTTTGTTATTGCCATTCAGTCGAAACTGTCATAAGGCTATTTTCTTTGTGTCATGAAATAGAAATATTAGTAATAAAAACAATGTTAGTTTTGGTGTAGCGAGCTAGCCAGTGTGGTGGAATGTTAGTTAGTTGGTAACGTTAGCTAACGTTAAGTTTACCTCAGAAAGCACATTGACTATCCGAGTCAAACATTTGCCAAATTCAACCCTGTCATAATGTGCGCTAACGTTAGCTAACTAGCTCAGTGGTTCTCAACTCCAGTCCTGTTGAATGTTTTCGTTCCAACCCAGAACTAACACACCTGATTCAACTGTTCTAATAAGATAGGCATAGCTCTTGATTAGTTGAATCAGACCTGTCAGGCTGTCCTAATGCTTACTAACTAAATAATAGCTACATTTAACAAATGGAAATGATTCAATGTTGATAATACACATTTTGTTATATCATTTTAGATTCACTTTTAAAATATCTGGGACCATCTGCTGCATCAGTTGACAAGGAACCGCCATGCACCTCAGCTGTGCCGGCTTCCTCAGGTGAGTGCAATGTGTCAATAGATGTTCCTGATGATAAATAATTGAATGTGAAATCCAGTCAATATATTTGCTCTTGTGTGTTCTTTCTATATTTATAGACCTAGAACCACATGAAGGAACGTCAGAACAGCAAGCTGCTCATCCTGATGAGATGACCACTGATTCCACCCTGCCACTGACCACTGTGTCTGTTTGTTCTGGTGAGTACAATATGTCAATAGATGTTCCTGATGTGATGATAAATAATTGAATGTAAAAATGACTGTCGTGCCATTTCTAATCCAGCCAATATATTTGCTCTTGTGTGTTCTCTATATATGTATAGGCCCAGAACCACTGCAAGGAACGTCAGAACAGCCTGCTGTATCTCATCCTGATTGCACCACAGATTCCACCCATACACTCTTCTCAGGTGTGTGCCTTATGAATGTAAAGATGTTTAGCTATAAACCTAATTTTCCTCATGCTTTCAAATAATTGCTTTCTGTTTTTATTTACATTTTACACACTGTCCCAACCTTTTTGGAATTGGGGTTGTGTGTGTGTGTGTGTGTGTGTGTGTGTGTGTGTGTGTGTGTGTGTGTGTGTGTGTGTGTGTGTGTGTGTGTGTGTGTGTGTGTGTGTGTGTGTGTGTGTGTGTGTGTGTGTGTGTGTGTGTGTGTGTGTGTGTGTGTGTGTGTGTGTGTGTGGGGGGGAAGATATTGTGAATATGAGGTGAGAAAATGTGCTTCACATGCCCTCCAGATGCAGCAAAGACAGACGATCCACTACCAACCGATCCTGCTGACTGCCCTTCACATCTCACAGACACAATGAGGACAGAGTTTGTTCGGAGAGGACCATATCAGATAACACCTGATTTCATTTTCCCAAGGAGAGATGATGGGAGAAGTTGCCACCACCAGTACTTCAGCAGGACCTTAGTAAATGGAGAAAGGATCAAAAGAAGTTGGGTGACATATTCAAAAAAGAAGAACAGTCTTTTTTGGTTTTGTTGTCAACTTTTATCTCCAAAACAAATTCATTTAACAAATGCAGGACTGTCGGATTGGAAAAATGCAAGTGCTGCTTTGACCAGCCATGAAAATAGTCCGGAACACCTGAACAATTTGGCGTCATGGAAAGAATTGGCAGTTCGATTAAAACAAGGTACAACAATAGACAAACAAGAGCAGGCCCTCCTTGAGGCAGAGAAGAGTCGGTGGAGAGCAGTGCTGACACGACTGGTTGCTATTGTACAGTCTCTGGCAGGGCGAAATATGGCATTGAGAGGAAAGACAGAAATACTCTCCTTCAAATGGAAACTTTTTGAAAGAGGTTGAGCTTTTGGCGCAGTTTGACCCAGTGATGAAAGACCACATCCACAAGATTAAAAGTCAAACATCCCACCACAGCTACTTGGGCAAAACCATTCAGAATGAGTTGATTGAATGCATCAGTGGAAAGATTATATCAACAATAGTGCAAGAAATAAAGAAATGCAAGTACTTTTCCCTCATTTTAGATTGCACCCCGGATGTTAGCCACACTGAACAGCTGTCAGTAGTCATCAGAATTGTGACACTGGAAGAAGACCCCCAGATTAAAGAGCACTTCATGGGATTCCTAGTAGCAGAGGAGTCCACTGGTGAAAGTTTGTCCGCCCTGATTTTGAAGAGGCTGGAGGAGTTGCAGATTGCCTTTGATGACTGCAGAGGACAGTCATATGACAACGGCGCAAATATGAGAGGGAAGAACAAGGGAGTACAGGCCAGGCTACTGCAGTTGAACCCAAGAGCTTTGTTTGTGCCTTGTGGGGCACATACACTCAATTTGGTCATTGCTGATGCTGCCAAAAGCTCCAAAGATGCCATATCATTTTTTGGCATTGTGCAGAAGCTATACTGCCTGTTTTCTGCCTCTACACAGAGATGGGCCATCCTCAAGAAACACGTCAACCTTTCACTCAAAATGTGGTCAGAAACCAGATGGGAGAGCAGAGTGAAAGCTGTGGAGCCTCTGCGATATGAAGCCGCAGCTGTGAGAGAGGCACTGCTTGAGGTGAGAAACCAGGCCAAAGACCCAATCATCAGGATTGAAGCCCAGTCTCTGGCAGAAGAAGTGGGGTCATTCCGCTTTTCACTGTGCACAGTGGTCTGGTATGACATGTTAAGTCAAATTCAGCAGGTGAGCAAAGTCCTGCAGTCCCAAACAATGCAAGTGGATGTAGCAGTAAGTCTACTGAAAAAGACTGAAAAAGCTCTCAAATCCTACAGAGCCACAGGCTTTGTGGCTGCACAAACATCAGCCAAGGACATGTGTGAAGACATGAATGTGGATGCAGTCCTTGTGCAAAAGCGGCTGAAGTCAACAAAGAGGCACTTCTCATATGAGTCTCCTGATGAGCCATTGAGGAATGCCTTGCAAAATCTGGAGGTAACGTTCTTTAACGTGGTGGTAGATGCTGCAGTGTCAGCACAAAAGGAGAGGTTTACCACTCTTGAACATGTGCAAGACAAGTTTGGCATTCTGTACAACTTCCCAGACCTGCCACACTAAGAGCTGATGAAGCAAGCAGAGGCACTTGCACACACCTTAAGCCATGGAGGGCAATCTGATTTGGATGGGAAGGAGCTGGCTCAGGAGTTGGAAAATGTACCTGACTTGCCATCAAAGAGCATGACAACTCTTGAGTTGTTGAAATTCATACATACAAAGCAGCTCACCGAAATATATCCCAAGTTGTGTATTGCTCTGCGGATCAGTGCAACGCTACCAGTAACAGTAGCTTCAGCCGAGAGGAGTTTTTCCAAATTAAAACTCTTGAAAACATACCTGAGGTCCACCATGGCTCAAGAACGCCTCAGTGGTCTGGCTGTAATCAGTATTAACCATGAGGTTGGTGGTCAGATTTCATATGATGATGTGATTGATGACTTTGCAGCGAGGAAGGCCAGAAGGATTGCACTGTAAATGGAAACCAGTAGGAGCTAATATGTAGGCCAACCTTGTGTGATGATAGGGAGTGGAATGTAAATAGTTCTTGAGACAAAGTGAATTTGTAATTTTTATGTATTTGTTTGTTTATTTAGCATATTATATTTTGATTATTTGACATGTGTAACATATTTTACAATACATAATTTTCTTTTAAAGCAAATGTGCACGTTATTTTATTGTTTGTTATTGTTATTATTATTATTGTTTGTTAGCTAAGTTGTTTGTTTTAATTCTTTAGTGTGCACTTTACATTTCTTCTTAATTTTCTTTGAAAGCAAATTTGCACATTCTTTTATTGTTTGTTATTGATATTATTATTGTTTGTTAGCTAAGTTGTTTATTTGTTTTAATTCTTTAGTGTGCACTTTACATTTATTCTTAGCTCTTGTTCTTGCTTGTAATAAATAAAGCTGCAGTACTTTACTGTATAACTGTTAAGATGTTTTGATATTTTTTTGTGGGGGGGCGCAGTGGTGAAGCTCGCCTAGGGCACCAAATGTGCTAGGTCCGCCCCTGGGTGAGCTAAAGGACTCTTGAGTGTTTAGAACAGTTTTGTCAAAAATTATTCAAAAGATTATTTCCGCGACAGAACTGTAAACAGAATAGCTGAAACTTTAACAAAATAAATAACTCTGTTACCTCTAATCATTAACCCATGTTTGTATAATGTAGTTAACTCCGTGTTTTGCTGCTAGCATACATAACACCTGACGTGGAAACGTTACTCGTGGATGGGGCTACAGAGCTGCTAGAAAGACAGTCGAACCCGGTGAATTCCTCCGTCTGAATGTGGTGCACTTTTGCTAAATGTTTAGACAGATTGCTTGTGTTACCGCCCTTACATGCTAAACTCTTATTGCACTTTTGGTAATGAGCATTGTCCACATCGACACGGCTATAGTTTAACCACACCTCGGAGCGCGTTCTCTCCGCCATCTCCTCCGTGTGTGTGTGTGTGTGTGTGTGTTGCATGCATGTAGCAGAGCGTGTGTGTAAACTGCCCCCCCCCCCCTCGCACACAGACGGGGGAGAGAGATCTCTCGTCTGGAAAGATCAAAAAGACGAATGTTGCTGTCTTTTTGCATAATTAGAAACGGAGTTGGCGACACTACAACTGCAATGTAATGTTTGTGTAGCAATAATACATATGACATATATATATATATATATATATATATATATATATATATATATATATATATATCGGCGGCCACAGGTTGTTTATCCTTGACAGTCGCACATGGGCACACACTGAGTGTTTTCATATTCAGCAAATGTGTACACGCTAAACTGCAGACTTCAAGAAGAAATAATACTTTCATTCACTCACGGCAAAAGTTACTTTACTTACTATAAAAACTCAAGGTAAAAAAATGCACTCCCTGTTCCATTGTCATGAAGGTGGAATCTAACTATATCCAGAATAAGTTTTATTGGATCCAGGCTAGAAACATGTTTATTTCTGCTGTAAAGTTGGGCATTTTAACATGGGGGTCTATGGGAATTGCTCCTTTCTGCATCCATCCCCTGTCGGCCACTAGATGAACTGCAGTTTGTGGCACTTCCTTCTGGGCTTCCCAGCTCTGCGCTATGAAGCGCTGATTGGCTGTGGGTGGGCCAGACTTGCATGTGGGTGGGCCCAGGCCCACCCGGGCCCACCCACAGCAACGCCACTGCTCCAAGTTACCTTTCTTTGGCAGAGCGACGCTTGCTTTACAAATAAGGCAAATAACCTTTGAATGTGACATCACAACAAAATATTCTTCCTCCCATTCTGGGTGGAAGTGGTATGTTTTTAGCTTTTTTCGGTCCCGCACTCATTTAGTTGTTTCTTGTTTGTCTCTTTAACTTAATTTGAGTTTTCCCGGCACTTGACTGATTTTGTATCGCTTTGCATTCTGGGTTAACAGACTGGAAAGCGAAAGGTCGTTTTTTCTGTCAATCAAGTAAACTCCTGAATTAAGTGGCAGGGAGGCCACGGGAGGAGGGATCAAAACCTGTTTTGTCTATTTTAACGGAGCTGGATTTTTTTTTTATGACACATTAATTATACTCTTATGTAGATAGAATAAGAAATGTGCAGCATTTGACAGTTTAATGGTGGAGGTGTACACACATATTGATAGATGTCTTATAATGCACTGTTGAGGAACCTGTGACCCATGTTTTCATTCATTGCATAACTACACCGTAGTTGTATATGATATGTCAATAAACCTTAGAAATCTTGAAAGGGATGTGCAAAATAGCAATTATATACAGTTTTTAATTAACTATAATTAGAGAATAACGAGTAATTAATATACTTTATAGAGATCTGCAGATAAATGTTTAGTGTTCTCAAGCACCAACTATCAAATATTTCTCCTGATTGTTGGCACTTGACAATCACCTTCCCTGAATTTTACTCAGGTGTAACTAAAGTCTGCTTTAAGGGTTGTTTATATTTCACATCATTAATCAGAATATGCAAAGTAACTAAAATAAATGTAGTGGAGTAAAAATACCAGGTTAACCTCTGAATTGTAGTGGAGTAGAATTACAAAGTAACAATGAGCTGTCATGTGGGTATATATAAATGCTGCCCATTATGGATAGAAGCGATTCTCACCCATTTAGTAATTACATGTTTTAAATTTGTACACACCAATGTGTTTCCTATCGCCTAAACCTCCAGGGCTGTAGTACACAGTTTAATACTGTCAACTTTTAATTTTGGAAAAAACGAAAACGTCTTTTAAAACTACAATTCCCAGTAGAGACATGCCATAGAGAACATGTTACGAAACACAATAGCCAGCATGTGTATTTCTGGGGGGGCGTTCGAGTCCAGTTTTGAATAGTCTGCCGTGGTTTCGTTCCATTTCAAAGAGCTTGACGCTCGGCGTAACCTTGGCGCACTGCCACTCCAACATCCAATCCCAGAGCTTGAATATTAATCACGGGGTTTGTCAACGGGACTGTAGTCCCAAACGATAGCTGGGGATTATGGGTAGTGTAGTGTCTTCGGCCATCCTAAACGGATTTTTTTTTCGGATATCATATCGCATTAATACGACGGAGTATTAAGGCCACACTTGGAAGGAAAAAAAACAGAGAGATTTCGAGAATAAAGTCATAATAATACGAGAATAAAGTCATAGTTACGAGAATAAAGTTGTAATATTACGAGAATAAAGTCATAGTTACGAGAATAAAGTCGTAACATTACAAGAATAAAGTCGTAATGTTACAAGAATAAAGTCATGATTACGAGATTAAAGTCGTAGTTTCATAAGTGACTTGAGAAGCGGACTTGGAGGAGATTGTCTCCTTTCTGCAGGAGGAAATGGCTGCTTCTGGCCGACTACATTACATTACATTACATTTAGCTGACGCTTTTATCCAAAGCGACTTACAATAAGTGCGTTCGACCAACAAGATACAAACTTGAAGAAAACAGAATCATATAAGTACATCAGGTTTCATAGAGCTAAAACATTTCAAGTGCTACTCAACTGGCTATAGATAAGCCAGTCCTTTATTAGTATATAAGTGCTCTGTTAGCAGTTCTTTGTTAGTAATTATTTCGCTCGAAGTGGAGTCGAAAGAGATGAGTTTTCAGTCTGCGCCGGAAGATGTGTAATCTTTCTGCTGTCCTGATTTCAATGGGGAGCTCATTCCGATTCCACTATAAGGCTATCGTTCGACTCCTTCTGGATCCAAAGCCTTGATTACAAGTCTCATCGTTTCTTGTGAAACAACAAATGCCCTTTGAACAGCTCGTAGATGTAACCAACGATAGCCTTGTAGTCGGCCAGAAATGTCCTCCTGCAGAAAGGAGACAATCTCCTCCAAGTTCGTTTGGTTCTTTCTTCAAAATAATAGACATCGTTTCTTGCACAACCTTTTCAAAGTTGTAATACTACCAAAAGATTAAGTATTTCGTACTGCTTCACAAGATGCTCCACATTCCTCATTTTATTGCAGGACGCTCCTGTTGTCTCCTTCTCCAGTCACTTATGAAACTACGACTTTAATCTCGTCATTTTGACTTTATTCTCGTAACATTACGACTTTATTCTCGTAACTATGACTTTATTCTTGTATTATTACGACTTTATTCTCAAAATCTCTCTGGGGTTTTTTTCTAAGTGTGGCCTTAATACTCCGTCGTACATTAACAACACCACATCTGGCGTCACAGAGCTCTTCTGTTACTGTCCTTTCTTCTTAGAGGAAGTAAAGAAACACGTAACTCTGGATTTGTTTTAATGTTTGAGGTGCAATAAACGACACAGCAGCTTTTTGGCATGATAAAACTATTATGTTCTGCCTCGCTCATGAGAGTAACAGCTGGCGAAATTACAGCCTCGCCTACTGATTTCAAATGTGTGCTCTAAAATTATATTTATAATTGACTATTATCATTATTATAAGCAAGACAATAAATGGCAAAGATATGTAGAAAATAAACGTATTTAAGATACGTTCATAAGAAACGTAATGTGGGAGAAAACATGTTTCTAGAAGATAGCCTATTTAGGAAATAAACGTGTTTGAGATACTTTCATAACGAACGTAACGTGGGAGAAAATACGTTTCTAGCTAAACGTAATTGAGAATTGAAGGATTATTTGAATTATTTGAAGTATTAAAGTAACGTGTTATGGCAGGAAAGTTAAATCTGGTATATTCATTTTAATGTCACCTTATATATATTCATGTGTGTTAAATTTGAAGGGACAAAGTATATTTTCCCTCCCCAATATATTGAGGTGAAGTCTTTGTGTTTAGAGAGGGATGCAAGCAGGGGACATCCTAATTTGGGGATAGCTCCAAGACTCTGGAATGTGCCCCTCGTAAAAGAAGAGGGTGCGTTACACATGCTTGGGGCAAATATGTGTGTTTTCATTGCAGTAAATATATGTGCTACATGATTACTGTTCAACTATACCTCTGTTCTTATTCTTTCATGTGTGGGTACTAAATGGCTACAAACATTGTGGAGAAATTAGCTTAAACATGTTTTATTACTCTATATGAAATGGAAGCAGCTTTTATGATAGGGACGAGAGAGCATTTTCAGCATGTCAATTATCAGGGAAATCTACTTGTTTTCAATAGATGTGTCTGGTTAATTACTTTGTATTAATAATAACAGTATGTGTAAAGGAAGCTGGAAATATGAAATGTGAAACCTTTTATTTGAAGTAAGGATGTGAACAATAGCTCAAACAAATGGAAAGGCGGTAGGACAAATGAGTGTGTTCTCTATATTAGGCCTGTGTGAAGTTTGACTATTTGAAAAGCATCTCTAATACTGTTTAAGAGCATAGGTAATGTGTTCTTTGTTATTATTGATATGAAAGGGATTTACATGTATTACGTATATTTAGCCAACTATAACAACTATATCTTAAAACATACTTTTAACTTGTGTGTGGTAACCTGAGGCGGGAAGATGGCCACAGGGACAAAGGGCCATAAAGGGGATGTGTGTGTGCTGGCTGCAAGATGTGAAATAAGATAAGGAAACTTGTTGTTTAGAGCAGGTTCGTACCAGACACCAAAAGGTGTCTGGTCTTCGTCAAACTGAAAGAGACTTTTTGTTTCCGGGTTTCTTCTGCTGTGTCGCACTGATTGGGTGCGACAGGCGATGTGTTGGTCTCTGCCAATAAGATGACCTCTGGGGGAAAGCACGTACACCTCCTCCTCCTGTGTTTTTAGTATGAAACACTGTGTTTTCCTTTGGTTCGCGCTCTTGTTTTTGACCGGCCGTTCCTGAGACCTGTCTCACACGTGGTAGAACCTGAGCCCGGAGTACTCTGCAGAGTGCTTCGTGATTCCTTTGTATTTGTATTGTTACCTTGTATCATTAAAACAAGATTATTGTTTCACTTGCATTCTGGTGTTTCTTAATCCCTTCCTTTTTACGAATTTACCCAGCTTATCAAACGACACGCGGAGACGAAGTTGGTTTTAAACATCCTCCAAATCTCCAACAGAATGCAGTTTAGTTCTGTGGGAACGTAATTTTTAGGAGACAGGGTTGCCATAATACATTCTGAAGAAAAATACAAATTATTATGAATACAAATAAAATAAAAGAAGCCTCCCGTGAGTTACTACAAGCTATAAAGTAGATTTTAAAAAGTTTTATAGAATAAAAGCTCACTGCTGGACGTTGTAGAAATGCGCGTGTGCACCACGACAAAGGAGCCTCATTCACTTTACATTCGGGTTGTTTGCGTGTTGCAGACACGTAAATAAAGTTTGTGACTCCACCACGCCTGGTCTGGTGTTAAGGAGTCGTGGTGGAGTCACGCATTCTGGTGGGATCAGGTTGGTTTTCTGACACTTGGTGAGTTCCCTGACACACCGGGGACACATATCCATGTATAAAAGACGTAAAAAAGTGCATTTTGCATGATAGGTCCCATTTAATATTTCATAAGCCAAACATAATAATACATGTTTCTTGAGCAGAACTTTATGGTTCATCTCTGCATTGCATTCCCAGGAACTCTTCTTAAGACCCCTAAAGTTTAGCTTGTGATTCTTTGCAGGAAACATGACCCCTAGGTTGGCAACCATTTTATTAAACAACCAAACTGTATATAATGATGTCAAATTAGCTCCACCTTGACCAACTAACACAGTACGATTCAGATTTACACATTAGTATCTCTCTCGGAAGTGAAATTGTTCTTCATAAGACACTTTTAATTATTTAGGTACAATTAAGAAATAACAATCGATACCTATTTTCCTCATTTTTACATAAAACGTTGGACTTTCAGTTGATTTACATTGTTGTATTCGTTGTACTTGACTACAGGATTTGAATACTTCTTCCAGCACTAACCATGAGAATGTTAGATTGTGAGATATTGTTTCAAAGACCCACGGTTGTCAGAGCTCTTACTGCCCGTGTGAAAGTGGCCAGTGAATGAGCAGCGAGCAGGAATGCGACCGGCGGAGGCTTCTCGATGTCTCTCAGCTGCAGGAGGGGCCCCGATGTGCCGCTACCTGCCCCTGCACATCTGTCTCCTCTCCGTCTTCCTCTCAATGGCACCCTCGCCTTAGATCATCTCCTCTTCCTCCACGCATGAGTTGCGCTTGGCTTGCGTGGAAAAAATGTGGACCATCTCTCGCCTCTCTTCTCCGTGGCACTTTGATGTCTCAAGTGTGATTGCTCTTGGATTGTGGCCGCTTTCCCTTGAAGGTTTTGACATGAAAAGCAGGCTGGGCTCTCAGGTTTGTCCCATGATCGGTGATCCAGGACTAAAACAATCAGCATGCCCACTGTGGGATACTATTACCAGGGAGAGTGAGGCACCGAGCATAGGGGCTTCCTCAGCCATGACACACACTATCTTCCAAGTTACAAACACATTTTAGGTGTGTTGATTGAATTATACCCGTCCACGCTCCCATTAATAGATTTTAGTTTGAAGTTTGTGCAGACACTAAAATACATAAGCACGCAGTCAGATGAATTCTCGGTGTGCTTGCATAGAAGTGGACGACTGAAATGATTCAACATTTGACGAATTAAAAATAAATGAGGCTCCGTAATTGCAGTTAAGATTGACCCAATCTGATAAGTATGATAATGTGACATGTCATTAACAGCAGAGGCATAAGTGACAACCCTTAAGCTTCACTTACACTTTCATTAAATATTGATCTTATCTTTGCTCATTGCTGTTCCAGCCTGCAAATCACACCAGATAGATATATTCCCGTGACAAACGATAATCATCAATCTTGGCGTGACATTTGGCAAAAACTCTCGCTTTATGAGCTCAAGTGCCATTGTAGTGGATGAGAAAGCATAATAATGTGAAGTGTTCACAATTTCCATTAGGTCGGATTGTATCTCATCACACTGAGGGCAGAGTGAAAGTGAATCCAATACAGCCATGTCTGTCAATGAAAGGTAGCCGGCATCATTGAATTCAAATGTTAACTCATTGAAAGTGCTTTTAAGTCCACAAAGGTATGGCTAATTTAACAGGAGGATTGCGTTTCCACTTCACAATCCTCGTGTTTAGCACAGAGCAACGTTGCCTCTTCAGGAGATACATGTGCAATTGCCTTCTAATATCCAGTGTATGACTTTGTCTGACCTGGAATTTCAGGTGTTTCCAAATTTGAGAATCATTAAATGATCTCAGATCCCAAAACACACATTTGAGGAGGATTTCAGATGTCCCTGTTCTTAAACCTGCATGATGGAATGCAGGCTCAAACAGGTCCATCTGAAACTAAAGCCATCTGAAGAGCGTCCCATTGGTGGCTTTTTAAACCCATAGATAATGTCCCTGCAGCTGAAGGTCTGCTAATGATACAATGATTGGCATTTCAGCTGAGGATCTCCAGTGTTGCATGTCATCCGGGGAGCTGGAGATACCTGAGAATCCAATAAGACCTGGCATTAGCCATTACTATTGTTGTCTTAATGCCTCCTCCAATTATCCACAAGCAGCTCTTTTGAGCATCTACTGTCAGAACCTCCCCCACCGGTTTTTCAACAATCTTGTCCCTGATTATCTGGATCAATGGGCATTAAAGGACCCAGGCACAGACAAACACAGAAGTTTTGGGGGTAGGGAGTAGGGGGTCTACTTTCAGACAGAAAATAAATCCCTGTAACTACCTGTGTGCCAGGGACAAACGGAGATGGCTACTCAGTCGTCAGGCCCACCACACATAGTGTTTGTTTAGCCGCAGCTCAAACTAGACACTCTAAATCTATTTTGCTTCTCCCCGCAGAACTTGCAAACCCAGGAAGTAATTTCTTCCAATCCCTGTCTGTCTGCTACCTTCGTCCTGAACAAACACACTACCTAATTAGTAGTGAAGAAACAATATTTTGCAAAAAGTTGCTATTTTTCCAAAACAAGAACAGATTAAAATGCATAATCACCACCTCCTGCCAATATTAGGTTAAAACACTTTTTAGAGAGAGTTTGCAAATCATCCTTATGTGAAAAAAAACCAGGAAACAGTTCTTATTATTATCGCTTTATCTCCTCCTTAACCCTAAAGTAGGCTACATGTCAACAGTATATTACACGTTTATAAATTAAAAAATATATATATATTTTTCAGTTTTTAGGGTCATTCTGAGATTTCTTTAGGCTTTTTTGCACTTTGCCACAGCTTAACTTTTGTAACTGTTTTCAGTAATGTATATTTTAGTGTATTTCTGTAGACAGGACGTGGCAACCTTATATAAAGATAATTTAGCTAAAAAAAAACAACGTTTTGTTTAAATCCACTGTGGTGCAGGATTCTTACAGTTCTTACTATTAAGGCTTTTGTTTCCTTAACATGTAAACGGGTTATAACGCATTTATAACACATCGCTTTTTGTCCTTTCAAATCTTGGAGGAAGGTATTCCCCCTCTTGCATAAAGAGAAGATATGGCACCATTATGAAGAGATGCTGAAAATCGATTGTTGGTCACATGGGATAACACATGGAAGATTCCCATGATGAGAAGTTTATTTAAATTAAATCTATTATTTCCGTCCCAACATGAGTTTAACAGAAATACCAACCCTGCCCCCTTCACTGCCTCCACTAAGGCATTAATGCAGTGTTTGAGCAGGTGCAGATGAAAGGGCCACAGGTGAGTTGCAGAGGAATGACCATCCCCTGACTCACCAGGCTGCATACGTCCTGATCAAAGCCCTCAGCCTGCCTGCTCAGCGCTGACAACACTGACAGCTCCACGATGAGCAGTTAGCGAGATGTGTTGTTAGGTGATATGTATCGTCGGATTAATTGACACACCTGTGTTTAATTCACACAGTCAGTGCAGGCATCTCATCAGAGATCCTTCAACACTAAGCTACAGCTGCCTTGCTCATAGGAAAGAAGTGTTAATAATCTTCCTGTCTCCGCTGTTAATGTGTTTGCTTTGATCCGAGATGGAAAAATCCCTTAAATGTTTGGTAACACTTTGACTACTGTCGATGGTAAGAATTATTGTTGTCACGATACTAGCTTCCATGCAACACCTTGACAAATGTTGTTTTATGATAGCAACAGCAAAATCACTATCACATTTATAATCATCTACAATTGCTATAATGACTATTTCTGGCCTAAGTGAAATGGTTTCCTTGTGTAAAAAAATAGGCTATAGGAGAAAAGTGTACATTATCTCAAATGTACACTTTTTACAATTTTGATTTTAAATTCAGTGTTACAATTATTCCATAAATTGACCTCCGTATGTTGTCACACAACTTTTTCACATATTCAAAAATATCCTTTCCACCATATTGATACATGCTCAATTACTGACAACAACCGATGGGTACCGTCAAGAAGGCTTCTTGCTTTTGGTCTAACCTGATTTTTATATGATATGATAAGATAAGATGGTCTGGTTGGATCATTATAATACTTCACAATTATTTTGCCTTTTTTCGTGAGTTTGCCCATAATCCAACACAGTATTTGATGTACTGTATGTCACTGTAAATGATCAGTATAGTCTTTGAGTGAGAGTTTTGATGAAGTATTACAATAGTTTTTAACCCATTTCTCAAGTTGCTATTATTTTCCTAATCGAAGATTGCGTACCTGTTGGCTTCCATAGAATCCATACATCAAGTCAAATGTGAATGTATAATGGTAGCAAGTCTTATCAGGATGAAAAGTCTAAAATGCAAATGTAATATTACCATAGAAATAAAACACAACAATTCAGTTGTTTGTTATTCTACAGGTGTTTTTAAAGACATCATTTAATATTGTATAAAAGTGTAGGTAGTGTGATTTTCACAGCCTGTCAGATGCTCAACAAAGAATTACACTTTACACAAGAATAAAATAACTACCAACAGAGTAAACAAAAATGTACAAAGAGGGCTTAATAAACATGCAGCCTTCAGCTTTGATTGCTTTGTCAGGACAAATGTGTTAATCCAAGAAACAGCTGTTCAGGGTCTGCTGCGTCCTGTTTGATTTCGTCCCACAGGTCTGAACAACTTGTCTCCTTTTTTAGGATTTGTTTTTAATATATTTGATGACTGTGAAAACGGCTAGGAAAGAGTTGTGCAAATCTTTAAGGCGAACGTGTCAAAATGTGTTGACACATTTTCACAGATGAGTTTCCATACACACTGAGCTCCTGTCCATCACCACTGATGTTGCAACTTTTACCTTGTAGAAGAGGGCAACATTTCAGGGGAACCATGCGCTATCAGTTCATTTAAGAAAACAGATTGTTGGGAAAGAAATGACTAATGCGACAAACACGGATGCAGTAGTACGGATAATGCACTGAGAGCTGAATCACAGGTTGGATTTTCGTTCTATAGACCAAACCCTGCTCTCTGTTTGGAGGTCATGTGACTGGGAGAGGCAAGGGGGAGGTTTTGGAAGAGTAGCACAGGTGAGACCACCTCCACTACTCAAGTGTTACCTTTACTCTTCTGGCAACACCTTATACCTGCCCCTCAGACACATGCTGCGGCTTTAACAACCAGCAAATACATGCGGACAATCATTTTCTATTCTTCTTCATGGATGTTGAGATGCATTTCAGCAACTTTTCATCGTCATTGTAGGATTAAACTTGTCCCTTAACATTGGACTTAATATTGGACTCTTAACATCATGGACATGTTTGGCCCAGGACAACTAATATCTACTCTCCTGCCTGCATTGTTCCATTCACCTGCAGCTCATTTCTTCCCTGCATTCCCAACCAGGCTGGGCTCTCCTCATCAGTTTCTGATCCCGGGTCCCTTCATCAGCTACGAATCCTTGAGGAATTATCTGCAGCCAGATCCATGCAAGGAAGCTTTCCTCCTGGCCACTCAGGCGGTCGGGATAGGGCCGCTGACAGAGGGCATAGGTGAGTTCAAAGTGTGGCCATAAAGCAGGCTGATGCTTCTGGACACGTGCAACCACACTGGCACAGCATGTCTACAGTCTCTAAGACAGTCAGTGAGCACCATCTGATTGCAGTGTAAATGTTTACAAAAGATTGGCTAACAGCTCGTAACTAACAATCAATTATCAAGCAGTGTTAAAGCGGGCCTAATGATCGCTGTGCTAATTATCCAATCTAGAGCCATTAGTTCCTTGTCACCCGTTGGCGATTGTGTAATTGGTGCTCGCGCTGTGTTTTCCAGATGAACAGAGGCCAGTGAAGCAGCGGCGTGCACGGGCCAACTACAGCAGCTGGCAGCTGGAGGAGCTGGAGAAGGCCTTCGAGACCACCCACTACCCCGACATCTTCATGAGGGAGGCCCTGGCCCTCAGACTGGACCTCATCGAGGCCAGAGTGCAGGTAACTGGATCACTGAACTGAGTCAACTGTTATTCATTTTTATTTGCAAAGGAATCTTTTACGCCCTGCAGACTATGTTGTCAGTCCAGCAGTACCAAGTTCTGTGTAGTGACAAACAATATTCAAATAATTATATATATGACAGGATTTGTCTTCACGGCAGTTACTGATGGGAGGGATAGTTACGGCAAACTAAACTAAAAGTCAATTAACTTTAAATCAATTTATATAAAATTAGGATAACATCCTAAAATGAACTTGAATTTGAACTTAGAGGCTGACGCATTATCCAAAATGTTTTTGTTCAGATTTTAAACAGTGCAACACAAACTGTTTTTACATTTCTATCCCCCTATTACATCTATTAAGTATTTTTACATTTGTCTCCAGGTTTGGTTTCAAAACCGCCGTGCCAAGATGAGGCGGCAGCTGAAACTCCAGGGCCAGCTCGCAGGGCCTTTTGTAAAAAGAGACAGTGATGAAATGTGTGAGAAAGCCAGCAAGAGTTTGACGCGGCAGAATGAGAGTTGTGACGACGAAACCTGGGAGAGACGACAGGAAGGAGAGAACTATCCATGGACAAAAGCTGCGAGTGCAGCGCTGAGCGCTCGTCTGAAGCCTGCGACCCCGAGGTCGGGGAAGTGGGAGAGGCCGGAGGGGCCGGGGGGGCCGGGGGGGCCGAGCTCAGACGAGCTCCGCTCCTGCAGCATCGCCAAGCTGAGGGCCAAAGCCAGAGAGCACAAGGCCGAGATCCACAGCTCTGTAAACATGTCAGCAGGCGACACACAGTCCCAAACACAGGAAGATGATGCCGTCCACAGTGATTGATAGTTTTCCTTCTTCCTGTTTGTACAGATAATAATGATAAAAAACAGCATAGACACTTAATGCGCAGGAACTTACTTTGTAAACTATTTGGGTGAGGAGCTTTAGTATTAACCTTAGTATAAAATGTTATATGTTAATGATTTTCTTTCAAATAATAAGTATGTTTCTTTCTGCACTATTTCATCTTTTTACATTTCCTGTAACTTTTTATTTAATTAAACTTTTAAAGTCATTCTGAAGGTTAAGTAGTAAAACTGTAAAAACTCTACTGTATATCTACTTTAAGAACAGGTTTTCTCACATGCAATTGCCGTTTCTCTACGCACTTTCTAACATTTCATTAATGTGACTGAGGTTGTCACCTTTTGAATGAATGCCACACAGGTCATTATTGAACAGCTTACAGTGACAAATGACAAATGTTGCCATCTTACCATCAGCCTGTTGAGGCACAGCTGAAATCTGAGTCAGTCAAATCATTTCTAAATGATTTCACTAATAGCTTCTCATCCCTGACCTCTCGGGTTTCCCTTCACAGACACGCAGGATGTCTGCAAGCAGCCACACGTCCTCAAAGGAAACAAAGGAAATAACTTAGAAATGAAATAATGTGCGAGTCCAATGTAGAATAATTGTATTGTTGAACTCTATTCTTAAAAAAACAAAATATATTGTTTTTACTTTGTTTTGATTGAAAGTGAGAGACTCATAAAGACTGCTAATTATAAGGGCCCATTTTAACAATCAAAACATGCAAAAAATACTATATCAGTGTGAAATTATAATTACACAAAGCTGTTGTAAATGGTAAAATCACAAAATGTTCAGTTTTTTCAAATTCCTCAATCTGGTTATGGTGCAATAAACTAAACTTCTAAAACATGTTAATTTCTGATTACAAAAGCCTTTTTAAGTATCTTAAAACGGAAGGCCACATTTTATGGAGGGATATGAAAGGGAATTATAAGTGAAAACATATTAAACTAATAAAAAAGGGAGTGGTAAAGTACAGTATGTCATAGCTTTACTTAGTACATAACACATGATGATGAGATGATCATGGTTTTAAAACTTGTAATACACAAGAGTTTCAATTTCCTTCAAACTGTTTTGTATCTTTGATCTTCTGATAGCGTTTTTTATATTAACAAGTTCAACAAATGAATAGAATAGTTTTAGATGCAATACATTGATGTTAAACGGTCCTTTTTATTGACTGTGTGTACTGAATGCACACATTGTAAAACAATTCTCCTGGTATAGCTCTAGTTAAAGTCCTACAGAGTATTTTCCTGCGTTTCATGCATTGTTAATGCTTGAAACACAGGTTGTGAGACAGTTATCTCACGGTGCTGTAACGCTGCCCCCTAGAGGGCATGAAGATGTCCTCAGACAGGATAGAAGAGATGAGACAATTTCTTTAAAATCGAACTAATGCGTATCTTATTTGTTGTGTTTACCTTTATGAAACTTTTAGAGGTATGTGACTCTGCATAGTTTTTTGAACAAATAAACAATTCATGTGTTGCAGTGAATGAGGTCAGTGTGGGTCACTCACATTTCAAAGACTCAAGTTCAACTCACTAATGAGCAGGGTTGAATATGTAACTGCTTTTCAAAATGGCTCAGAATAGCACATAGAGATAGTATACAAGTGGTTTTATTCCTTGATTATGTAGAACGACTTAAAACCTTCCGCCAAAATTCTGTAAAAAAACTTTAGAGGATAATTCTTCATGATAACTATACTTCATGGAAGTTACTGTGAAATCATGTCACAAGTTTTCCCTTAAAAAATGGTGGGACACCATAATAAGGGCTAATTAGGGCAGAGTCCTTTTATGACAATAGTTGGCCTCAATTAGTCCCCAATTAGGCCCCACACAAGGATGACTGAGGGGGGGAAAAAATGTATGTCATAGCTTCTGTTCCTGGTCCTCATACCGCACACTGACCCTGATATATGCTGCCTGAGATAACAAGTCCGCTGTTTAATTACTTCAGAAATGCTGCAGCATTTTCCTCCTTTACTGGGACAATGATGAGTTGTAGGAAGCATTCAATTAAAAGAATATTACTTGTACTAAGATGAGATTCCAAAAGACCTTCAAAACCTTAGAACACTAGTGCCCTTATAAAAACAACTCAGCAACATCCTGTTTCAAAAAACCCTGGGACTCATTAGTCAGCTTTATACTATAGTAAGTCCAACCATTATGTCTTATGTGGGCCCATCAATCAAACTCTTAACATGGGGATACTTCCCTATGCATTTAATCAATTACAAATTATAATAAATGAATAAACATAATAGATAAAACTCCAAATGCTTTTCTTAGCTGAGAGGAGTTAACTGCCAGAAGCTATAAATTATTTAGATCTGTTTTTATGTTTGACTAAACCCAACATGTAAGGGTTTAGTCCTAAACATTTAAAGTGGCATCCATGAATGAACCTTTATTTGTCCCCTAGCTTTGGCTGGACTGAGGTTGTACACTGGAACTAAATGCAGAATAATAAAACATGTGTTAGGCACATTTTGTATCCATTTGTATGACCACTGAAAACACTGCAAAACAATGTGCAACACCTCTAATTGTCCTCTGTAAAAATGGGTAGTGTTTTAAAAAAACAAACAGTTTTATTTGGACTAATTCAGGGTCAATACAGCCTGCAAAAAAGTGCATGAATTATGAACACCAGTGCTGCTATTTACCTCTCTGTGTGAGCTGTGCTCCACTGTTGTTAGTGTGGAATCAGCAGTCAGGGTCAATTAGCGTAATGAGCGCCGACACAGTGAGCAGCTCGTCCCGCTGGCTGTCATTCAGGTGGAGTAGGAAACAGGACGCAGCTGCAGCGCCGTACTTCACGGTCAAAGCCTGAACACAGACATTTGTTTGTACCTCTCTTTCCTCCGACTCCTCCACACTGAGCCTCTGCCTGTTGCACACTTTGTACCGAGAGAGCAGTGTGTCGCTAGGAGCATGGCTGCCATCAAGGCTCTGGAGCAGTGGTGTAAACTGCAGTGTGATGGTTACCGAGATGTGGCCATCACCAACATGACTACCTCCTTCAAGAACGGAATGGCTTTCTGCGCGCTTATACACAAGTACAGACCCGACCTGATGTGAGTATTTCATCTCGAAAAAGTGGGTGAAATTCGGCCGGGGTTTGGCTGAGTAGGCTACTTTTGTTGGGTCTAGGGAAGCCTGGGGAAATGTTTTATTTCTTGTAGTGTTTTCCACAAGGGTTTTCTATTTTTTTTGTGTATGGAACTGACCTAAAAGTGAATTTAATTTAGAAATTCTGATTATAATTTAAGTCATCCTATCGTTGGTTTATGTCCTCCTGCTGTTTTCAATGTTATTCCTAAAGTGACCTATCATGTGTAAAATAAAAAAAAGAAGAGATTAGAACATTTTTAAAGTACTTTTCCACACATCTTTCTAAAACCCTTTAAGTTGAATTCGATTATTTTCAACAGCATGTCTAATTTATTTGTCTATTGTATTTCTGTCTTCCAGAGACTATGACTCACTCAAAGAGGAGGATGTGCTTGAGAACAACAGACTGGTAATATGTCAAGTTGTTAAACCTTTGTCACATTGAGTTCAAACTCAAGCTGCAAAATCTGATATAGCACATCCACTTCATTAACCCCCAATGGCCCATGCAGAGACACTCACCGTGTTTGCTCTCCACTTGGCATTCATGCAGCAGACGTTTAAATATTTAGCTGGTTCAACATTTTAACAGCAGAGCACTTTAAGCAGAAGCTGCATGTTGGAATGTACATTTCAATCACTTTCAGACCCCTATACAACTTTCTGAGTCTTTACTCTGCCTCTGTCCACTTGACCTCATTTATTTTTGTTAACCCCAACATGACCCGAGCAGCACCGCTGGGACGGACCCCTTCATAATTCAGTCTTCTTCCATTTTACCAGCTTCCTCTGGAGGGTTCAAGGCCCCGCAGTGCCACAGTTTGCACTTCCTTGTTGTCTTGGATGATCCTGGCAGTGTCAGCAAAAAACCTGAGCTAAGGGGAGAGGCTCTTCAGTTTATTCATTTTGAATGAGGCTCCCTATCCTCTGCCACTCGATCTATATGATGACAGTTAACTTGAAGCCATTGTTATTGTTGGATTGTTGAATGTTAGCCATGAAGAAGAACATTTACAGGATGTGAACATGTTATTGTTTGATCAGGTTTTTAGTTATGAGCTGTTGAAGGTGTGCCGAAACAGGACACTGTGAATGTTACTCACACTCTTCTATATTTCATGACTAGTGTCATGTTTCTAACAGGTGGTTATTTTATGAGTGTAGGAACCGTGTGTTTGTAGGAAAAGCAGCAGTCTCACATTCTTTATCTTTTGTGCTCGTCTTTCATATTAGCAGACTTGGTATTCAGTCAGGCTTTGCTCTAAATGTAATGAGCATGTCCGGGCTGATCCCAAACACCGCCCGGTATCCTACTCCCTCCATCCCCTTTCTTATCCCTACAAGCTCACAGGAAGTTCGCTATTCATTATGCAGACCTCTCTGGGCTGAGTACGGCCACTCTATTTCAAGTAGATTGTATTGTCTGACATTTTTACACATGCTGTAATTGTAATGCTGAGCCCAGTGAATATTGTGTTTTCTAATGGCAAAACAGTGCATCATACATAAGATTTATCTTGGCAGGAGTTGAGGGCTCTTTGTTAAACTATGTATTTTTCTGTTAAGGCTTTTCAGATTGCAGAAGAGAAGTTGGGGATTCCTGCTTTGTTAGACGCAGAGGACATGGTGGCTCTGAGGATCCCAGACAGGCTGAGTATTCTCACCTACGTCTCCCAGTACTACAACTACTTCAAAGGACGTCCTCCAAGTGAGACATAACTGCCTTACATGTCCTGACAATGCATATTTTCTTTAAATCAGGACCTTTCTTACATTTTTTTTTAGGCTTGAGTATATTGTTTCTCTCCTGTGCTTAATTGTGATGAGTGACACTGGTGGTGTTTTATTTCTCCTCAGTGGGAGGTGTAAAAAGGCCAGCAGAGGGCTCCAAGGAGGAGCCATCAGAGAAGAAAAATCTGCCAGTGGTTTCCAAAACCTTTGTGTCTAAAACCGCCACTGAGAAATGTTTACCTTCCACGGCTCAGACCTCCCCCAAGGTGGCCAGAGCTGCTGTTCAGGTCAGTGTCCAAATAAAGATTTTGAAATGATGGACATCGTTGTTGTCTTAACCATTACTTCCTAGATGATATACATAGGAACAATGAGGTTTATTGTCAGTGTAATACCTTTTGGAATAAAGCATAACCTCTATTTTTTTATTTCTTTCACAGAAGCCAGTTCTGGCAGAGAACGCTAACAAAAATGGGACTCTCACTAGCAAATGTGTTGCGTGCAAGTGCCATGTCCATCTGGTTCAGAGGCACTTTGTGGACGGCAAGCTCTATCACAGAAGCTGTTTCAAGTAAGAATATAGTCTGTATTCATTGATGCTTTCCTGTCATGTGCTGTTCATGGTGTTAATGTTTTGTATGTTATTTAAAACTTCTATTAGATGCGGTGAATGCTCGAGCGTGCTTCATGCAGGAGGGTACAAACCCGGGAAGAATCCAGACACTTTCATCTGCAACGCCCACCAGAACAGTTGCAAACCGCCCTCCTCTGAGCTCGGGATCAAAAACAGACCCAGTGGTTCAGCAGGGTGGGTAAACAGTGCCAGTCAGACCCAGCCTGCACCACGCCCCTCTTCTGTGTTGTCAGCTCCACTGAATATCCTCCTGAAGCCAGTAGTCAGTCCGGCTCCGCCTTCCCAGTCCTGGACGGCCTCCGCCCATCGGACGCAGACGGCCCGGCAGAGGTTCTTTCAGGCGGCAGTGCCACTCACAGAGGCCTCAGCAGGGAACAGGAAGCAGACAGACCCTTCAAGTGTCTCAGGAAGGCCAAAGGTCCCACTGACCTCTGATGATGAAAAGAACACAGCCAGGACAAACATTGGAAAGAAGTTGGCAGAGGAGAACTGCAACAACAACAACAAACGACCCTTTACCGTCCGATCAGCCGTGAGAAGGTGAGAATTGCAATCCATATGCTTTATAAGTATATTCTCCTTTGGAATAATTTGTGTTGAGATGTACCGGTATTGACGCTTACCCATCTCCATATTCAAAAAAAGAAATATAGATATCATGTTAATAATACACATAAGGTAATATCTTGTCCTTGTGGATTCATCTGGTTGTTGTTTTTTAAAACCCATTAGTGTAACTGTTCTCTTTGAACACTATACATTCTTGATATATGGTTACAAACTGTCTTCTTACACTATTTTTCAATTCATTTGCCAAAAAAGAGACAAACCACACACAAATGAAAGCTTAGTGCTCTATATTATCAACATACAACAGAAATGCCAAAAAGTTCAATGATAATGACATATGAAATGTTTACCCTAAGTTCGAATCATGACTTATTTTACCACCAATAATTATGTACTGAAAATCTGATATCCTGACAGCCTTATGAGGACTTTTCTAGTCTTTCCCACTGTCTGTATGGTTTCTTCACAACTTCTGTTACAAAGGCTGACAGTGAGGGCTTCCCCTTCTCTGCAGATTTGGAGAGGAGCCAAGTCCGGCTGAGGGCCCCGGTTTGAGAAAAGATGAATGCAGCCAAGACCCAGCAGGAAACCGGGCAGGACAGCCCGCCACCAGCCAGACAAACAAAAACGAACCGCCATGTCTGAAGGCCATCAACAAAGACAACACGAGGCCAACGACTGTACACACAACCGCCAAAGGCGAGCACAACTCAATTCATTTAACTTGTTCTGATCCATTATTTGACATCCAGCCAATATTCACCCCCACCCCCACCTTCATTCTCCCTGTCTGTCTCCGAACGCATTCATAGAAAACAAAGTCCTTTTGTCGTCTTTGCCCTATTTATACAGGCAGTGAATTTAGCATGATGGTGGCTCAATGCTGGGTGCTGACATTTTAATTTCTGTCTCACACTTTTAATGAACTTTCATAGTTGAACTGTCACTCTCTTTGGACGGATATGCATGCATGGGTGCAGCATCCTGACAGAAGTAGCTTTTCAGACAGAAAGACAATTACTGTTGATTTTTAATATAAATAGTCGTCAAATCTTTGAGAGAAGTCTCCCTTTCATGGAACGTAATCATGTTGCCTGTTAATATGGACGATGGACATTACTCCAACTTGTTTTGGAAATCAGGAACACCTCTTCTCAGATTCAACATAGTTTATTATCCTTTACTCTGATTCACAGATTATAACATTATTTGTCTTTTTAATACAGATGGGCAGGTGAGGATCATTGTGGTGAGAGACTAGATAATGAAACCGGTAACTGCGCTCATTAGGAGCTGTTCATGCGGGTGTGACATGGAGAAGAGTCAAGGGAGTCTTTTGTTTACTGTGAACAGGAACTTGAACTGCTTAGAGAGCACACTTCATTGCTAAAGCAGATGTCAAATAAAATGTCTTTGAAATTAGGAATGACTTTAACAAGTGTTCATGTGACAGATTAGCTTTTGACAAGCTTTCTTTTGCTATCATGCTTTTATTCTCATTCACTTAAACAGTTTTTATCTAAATCTGCAGATCCAGTCTGGGCGCAATTGAGGCTCAAACCTGTGAAAATGGAGCTAGCTTCAAAGTAAGTGTCCTCAATCATCTTATTACTCCCTCATGACTAAGTGGAAATGGGTAGGTCACACAGGTGGAAGAAAGTCTGCTTGAAAGACTTGTTATGAAACATCCCTGACCATTGAGCTTATTCACTCTCCAGAATGCAGAATCGTCGAGCTTCTCCCGTCTCTCTTAATGTTGACTGGCTCAGACTGCAGCAGCTAGCTCTCTCCCCCCTCCTAACAAGCCCCAGGGAGTGCCAGGCCTGAACCTTCCCCACTCTTAACACTAGATTCTCTCATTTCTAAACCCTGCTGATGATTCCTCCATTCATCCTTTTCTCATAACAAAACGAAAGGTGAGGCTTTTCCCATATTTTCATTCTTTATGTCCAGCCTATAGTTGTCTTGAATCTAACAGCTGTGTTTATTATGTCTTTTTTAACACACTTTAAATGCGAATTGCCTTTTCTCTTTGCTTACAGAGATGCTGAAGCTGAAGGCTTTACTGAGCATAAACCTGGATTCTTGTCCACCACTTGCTCTAACGTCCCCAGCAGCCCTACAAGGCCTCCCTCTGCTCTGTTACCTGCACTACCTCCAGTCAGCGTCCCTCTGTTTGATCCCGCACCCTTTAGAGAAGAATCACCCCAGAAACCCCAGCTTGGTTCTGGAAACCTTGGTGAGTTCCTTCTGTACATGTTAATAATGGAAATGTTGTTTGTATTGGTTTTGCGCTCATAATGTACTCTTTGTCTACCGGGCTATTTGGTATCGGCAATAAGGTGTATTGTGTGATATACAATAGTATATATTGGTTTGTCTAGGCATTTCCCATTATTAAAATTAGGTTGTGGTATGTTACAATATTTATATGTGAAGTTGAATTATGTGTTTAGCTGTTTAGCTAACGACTGCCTCCTGTGGCGAGAAAATGCACTATGAGAGTGGTGCCATACCTAGTGTTAGTTTAAGGGGCTCAATCATGTTTGTTTTCAGGTTCATATTTGTATTTAGTGTCTCTACTGTGACATGTTTACGTGCTTTAATGTTCAAAAAGCTCTTTATTCTTCTCATACTGCCTGTGCTGCAGCACCTCTTTTCACCCTCTGTCTGAAACCAGAGCCCAGTCTGCTGATTGGTTAGCTGGCTGGCTCTGTTGTGATTGGTCAACCCCTTAGCGATGTCCCGCCTCTTAGCCACACGTACACGTACAATGTGTTTGTGCGTCAGCCAATAGAAGCAGGAGTGTTACATAGTGATGTCAATGGAGGTGTTTCAGGCAGGAAAGAAACTCCCTCTGAAGGGAACTTGTGGATTTTAGCCTTTGCCTATTATTTACATGCACACAAACCTATATAACACTCTACAGGAAAGGGAAAAACCCCAAAAGCATAATGGGGCCCCGTTAAGTATGTGATGTAAGTAAAATAACTTCAACTTTTGGTTTCAATCAGGACTCGGAACAACAGACTCTTTTAAAGTCATGATAATGGTGCCAAAGAAAAAACAAGTCTGATAATTGTTTCTGTTATGGGGAAATACAGAAAAAAGGCATTAGCAGAATGAACTATCTGCAGAGGTACAGCATTTAAAGTATTTTGTTCTTTTTATTTTAGATTTAAAAAACGGGACTCACTCGCCTATAAAATCCCCACCCAGACGGTCAGCTGTGGAATCTGTTAGGTCTCCAACGACGACTCCAGCCAATCACAGTAATCCTCCAGGTTGGTTTCCAGCCTTCATTAAAGCTTCACATACATGTCCACCGCCATCTTGTTGATTTCATATGAGCAGTAATTTTCCCCTGAAAATAAATCAGGTGAAGTCATATGTGACAATGCTTTTCTGAATAGCTGCCATGAAAGGACTATCTAATCCTATTTTATCTACCTCTTAGGTGCTAAAAAGGGAAAGTATTTGTCACCCACCAACGCCTCCAGGACTGAAATGAGGTCACCCTCTGTAAGTTCCCTCCATTAAGTCTCTTAAGAGATTAATTAACAGCTCTACAAATATGCTTTCATTATATTCCCAGTTAAAAAATGGATGACCTTCTTTACGTTTAAGTGTCCAAAGTCGGAATTTTCAAATTTAAAATTATCTGTACTTTCACTGAGACACTTAAGTTCTTTTGTTTTATATCAGGTGAAGTCTTATCATGTTCCAGTGGAGCAGATTGAGAGGGACCTGGATGATATTGAGAGAAACTTGGCTCTGTTGGAGGAGGAGGGCGTGGAGCTGGAAAAGAATCTCCGCAGCTGTGAGGAAGGTACTTTATTCCTGTCACTCTTCCTCTGCGACTCCTTTTTTCCCCACGTCCTTCCTTTTCCTTGTTTAGACCTGCCCGCAAAATTGAATGATGACGTGTCAGAAACAAGCTGTGCAATTTTAAAAATAAACACTCCCAGAAACTCACTTATTCGGAAGATGCCGGTGGTCAATTTTGCTCTCTTGCAGTGAATAACCTTGACACAAGCTGTGATATTTTATTGTATTTGTGCAAACTGCTGAATCCCACCGCTGCTTCAGAGAGCATCTCTTCGTGCAGGAAACACACACACTTTCACTCACCATCAGCTGGAGCTTGTATGTGTGTGTTCTGGGGATATACCTGCCATTTCTATTACTGTTTCTGCAGCCAAATGAGGTGAGAGGCGCAGACAGCCCACAGGGAGGTTACCTCTCTTTTTGAGGTAGTATGAGTAGGGGGCCTGATTGCTTTGCTCAAGGTCAACATGACTTGGGTATAGTAATATATATATTTGCTCTATTGCATACTTTTCCCTCTTATTCTCCACCCAGGAAACCTGAGCATGCAATCACTTGGCAAGGATTTGACACCAATTGCACACCACCTAGGAGATCATTTACTCCTCAACTTGTCGTAAAAACTAAACCCTGGCACTCCAGTGCAACTCGGAATCAAATCATGTTTGTTCTGGTGATGGCACCATGTAGACCGTCTTGTCCTGATCTGTCCTTATTTGGTGTGTGTTTTGATGGATCACTAATTTGGTTTGGCAAATATTCACTATTGATCCACCTTTTAGGGTGTTCCAGTCTGACTTGGTGAAGCAGTGCACAACATACAAAATAGCTAGACCAAAAATATCCCTAAACCATTAAAATAAATATTAAAACAGCCTTTTATGTTTAAATGTATATAAATCACTGTCTTTGTCAAAGCTTTAATGTGCTGGGGTAAAAAACAAGTTAACAAGTTATTGGAGTTTTGTAAATCATTATTAAATAAGTGATGAAGACAAATCTGTACATGTACTCCCTCCGTGTTGCTCTACGTCCCCTGCATGCTAAATCGTGCATATTAACACCACGTTTTGAAGTGAAGAGTCATTTTATTATATGGGAATGCTGGGACTTGTCTATTTCATTCCAGGGCTGTAATGATTATTTTAACTATCAATTAATTCAGGATTTTACTGCAAAACCTGTCAAATAAAGAGAAAATATAATTTCCTAAGGCGGCATTTCAAAGGTTTGTTTTGTGAAATCATCAGTCTTTATCTTCATGTTTGACTGAGAAATGCAGAAATCCTCACATTTGAGAAACTGGAGGTGGATCATCTTTGTGTTTCTGCTTTAAAACTAACTTATTGAATATTGTTTTAGTGTTAGGGGCCCCTCTTATTGGATTAGTTAACTAATTGGTCCCTTGGGTCTAAGTCATCTAATATTCCTTTGCTATTCTTTTTTTCTTATGCTAAATTATCTTTTTTTTTTACAAGAAACATCTTTGGTAAACACAGGATTTCAAAGATTTAAAACATTTGAACTACTTGGATTGATTGGTCAACAAAATAATATTAGTTTTTGAGCGACTAAGAAATTATTTCGTTGAGGATAGCCATATTTTGGTATTTTAGAAGATAAATTAAACCAAGAGTAAAATGGAATATTCACCCCGGGTGTTCATTGCTAAGTCTATGCAACAGGGGGGGTGGGGGGCTGATGATGTCAGCTACACAGTAAATGAAGCCAATTTCAAACTGTGAACATATCTTTGTTCTGTTGCACATCTTTGTAATGTTTACATTAAATGTAAAGTATTAGTCTTAAGGTAGCCTAATGTGCAAGGCTGTGTATTATTGACTGCTGCAGTATAGTGATACTAAAATCTTTATTTAGTTAGTGCTTAGTTGTATTATTATGTAACTTGTAACTAAAACGTTTTTTTTTAAATAAAATTACCGGTATGTACAATAATTTTTTGTATATTTTTTTTAAACAAAGATAGATATATATTGTAAATAAATTGTCTACAGTTTGCCTTTTACACAGCCTGAACAGTCTGGAACCTCTCAGTTCAATTGTCCCCGTAGAATCGTACACTATCAACTCATAACCCTCTCTTTGAGTTGCAATAACCTGTTGAAGTGGATGATTAATACACTTTTTCAGAAATGTCTAGAATATTGGCGTTATAGTTTCATCACGTGTATGTATGTACATACTGTATCTCAGTGTATTTCTTAATTGAACATTGTTTATGTTGTGTGTTTCAGAGGGAGAGGGAGACATATTGATGGACCCCCTGATGGTCGACTGGTTCAACCTTATTCGAAAGAAGCAGATGTACATTAGGAAGGGGTCGGAGCTTGTATACAAGTGAGTTCTTCCAAACCGTTTTTGGTTGCAAATTAATCTATTGGAGAGCGTTTTGGAAATATTTTCTGATGGCATTCTGCTATTTGAAAGAAGCTTTAGGAAGGGTCCACGTTCATTATTTGCAGTTTTGGGATGCATGTGATTAGGAATTAGGTTTACCTTTTTATACGTTCATGATGTCTTGATGCATATATTTAGAGCCAGGACTCAGGAGCTGGAGCAGCAGCAGCCCGGTGTGGAGGGGGAACTTCGCAGACTGCTGGAGAAGCCAGGTTAGACATCTCGAACTCACTTCTCAACATCAGGTTTTTATTTTTCTTACTCTAAAGTCTGTTTGTATTACAGATCATTTAAAATCCAGAGAAGAGCAACAGCGGGAAAAGAAGTTGATGCAGAGACTGGTAGAGATTGTGGATGGCAGGAATGCAATAGTGGAGGGTCTGGATGAAGACAGGCTGAGGTAACACAATGTGTCTTTAATTATTATTTTTTAACATGTGCAGTAATGCAGCGCAAATATAACACAAAATGTTTAACTATGAATTTTATTTTTGAATTTTAGGGAAGTGGAGGAGGATCAGCAGCTGAATGAAATGATGCAAAATCTTGGTAAGTATTACATTAGATACTTCTTCATTTAAATTACATTCTGTTTTGAATTCTTCACTAATATACATTATTGTTGGTGACTAGGAGTAAAGAAAGCGAAAAATAAGAGGAAATCCTCCATCTCCAAACTATTCAGGCGGAGAATTAAAAGACGAGTGGAATGATCCTCACGGCAATTTTTACTAAATGAATTTGACTGTTGTATTATTATCATATTTAAAACAAAAATTTTAAGGTTTTTATATTTAAGTACTGCAGTACATAAGAAGGCAAATGAACAGATGTCCTATTAGGAGGAATTATGGATTAAATCATGTTTGTAGTTGTTTCAGAATATTTCAAATTAAAGGTTCAGGTATAATATTTATTTTCACCTTTGGTTTTTTGTTTGTTGTTGTTTGAATGAAGTGAGAATTTGTAAATGGCTTATGATCAAATATTTTCTTTTTTTTCACAACGGGTGTCCTGTTTTTTCACAATTATTGTTTTTCACAGTTTTTTTCACAAAAGAAAATGGTGTTTAATTACGTGGCAAACACAGCCGCGAGCGTTTCCCTTGTATTGATTAGGATTCAGTAGGAGAGTGTCACACGAAAACATTTATTTCGTCATGAATATGTTTGTTAAATGTTCTGTTAATGTATTCTATAATTGGAATATGATCTGTAATGTTTAACTTTAACTTGCACTGGGGCAAACACATTTGATGTTGGGTGTTAAACAAATAAGCTATCATGATTTAAGGGGAGGGGACACTGGATGTTTCACATACAAATATAGATAAATGTGTTATACTAAAACAGCCTTGATTCAAAATAAATTATTTTAATATTTATTTTATAATGGATTTTAACTAACTAGGGTATTAGCAGGAGAGAAAGCCTGTTGTGTCTAAATGTGTGTGAGTGTAAGCTATGAGCCACACATGTTGCAGAGCATCCTCTCCCTCTCTGTACTGTAGGTGGCAGCCTGGGTATGCTCTATCACTAGGCAAGAACTTGGAAATCCAATTTGCCACAGTACGGACAGTTAATTTCTTTGCTAATTTTATAAATGCTGCAAAAATGTTCAGCTGTGCTGATGCAATAATGTTATGTGAAAGAGGATTAGGTAGAGCAGTAGCTTATGGCCGGGGAAGGCTTATAAACTATAGGTTGTATTGAGCTTTTTATCTTCAAACCGGGTTTAATTAAACATTACTCTTTACTAATATCTGCATCAGAAATGCTCCGTACCTGAGCTATTAAAATGTTCAAACGTGTGTGGAGTCACTCATGTGTGGAAATGGCATTTGCAGTGTTTGTAAGGAATGAGCTGTAATGTAGCATTTTAAGTGTTACTGAATGGTATGTACTCTATTTATAATATTTTTAAACTTGAAATCTGTAGTCCAATAAATCCTTTGAAGATTAGTGTGTATGTGAGGTTGAATTATTTACTTAACAGCTTCCTTTGGCACACATCTCTCTATTTAAACACATCCTTGAACTTTTTATCACTCCACTTCCCATACAAGCTCCAGCATTGACTGTTGATTCAACGACTGCCAAGATCAGACGCTGCTTTCAGTGAGAAAGCAACAACGCTGCGGCTCCTTTGCATTAAAGCTGCGCGGCAATCACAGAGCTGCATCAATGTATGCTTTTAATAAGCTTTTTATTTTTTTTAGCACATCAAGATAATTCACTGCCATCAATATATTACTGCTACTTAAAACTCCACATCCCTCAATTTGAGATGCATGAAATTGTGATCATGAACTTGGAACACAATCTTTCTACTTGAGCAGAGTTGGGGATGATATTGGTACAAAAAATGCCACGCGTGATGTGGGTGACAGTCGAGACTGAATGTGTGATATTGGAGTTAATTAAAGCTTTGCGCCCCATCTACTGCAAATGCTTGCACTTCTGCAATTAAGAATCAAAGGCGAGGCTTAGTGTCAGGGGGGTGTCTAATACATGGTTTTAACAGGAATGGGACCTGATTTGCCAAGCTCCTAGCGACAAGCATTAACAACAGCCTCAAATTAGAGGGACATTAATATTCATAAGTAAAACAATTCATCCTGTGAATGTGTGATGAAATGGAATCCTCTGAGGTGAGCTCTTGTGTCCAGGCTGCCATCGTTCATTAAAATATGCCATTACCCATGAAGTGCTTAATCTTTATGAAACGGTGGTAAAAATCTGTTTGAAATGCTCTGACAGAAAGGTGGAAATTGTAATATTGTTCGGCGCCTTACATTATGATAATCCGGTACATGTATTTAAAATTGTGGTTAAGTAAAATAAGCTTATATAGCAGCTGAATTGTTTAGACTTCCTGAGAGAAAATGTATTATCTTTGCTTGTGTACATAGATTTTATTCTACTAATAAGACGTGAGTGCTTTGTGGTGCTTTAGGTTAGCTGTTGTACGCTGCCACTTGCAACGCAATCTAAAGTGTGTGTGTGTGTGTGTGTGTGTGTGTGTGTGTGTGTGTGTGTGTGTGTGTGTGTGTGTGTGTGTGTGTGTGTGTGTGTGTGTGTGTGTGTGTGTGTGTGTGTGTGTGTGTGTGTGTGTGTGTGTGTGTGTGTGTGTGTGTGTGTGTGTGTCGTCTTATTCCAGTCCCTGCCAGAGTCTCTGCCACTAGCCTGTAATTATGATCCTCGAGGTAATTTTATCAGGCTCATTAGCTCTGATGAGTAAACGAGAAGCGTGCCTCTAATTTATTGGCGATCCAGGCTGGAGACTTAATTCTCATCAGAGAGATCATAATATTTGTACAGAGACAGATATACAGTATATATACTCAGTTACACGGCTCCTAGACAAACACTGAGACTTTCTTTGACTTAAAACCAGTAATCACACTCAAAACATAAAGGATAATGTGCATGTGCTAAAAAAATAATCCGTAGATGTCATTCTGATGAGCACAGGGCAACATTACATTGTCTCTTTTTTTGTATTTTTAAAATGTAAGCTTTTGTTTGTATTCTACCGAGTCTCGTGACTTTATCTTCCTTCACAAAATTATATTCTCACACCTCTGCAAACAAAAATTGCATTGTTTTGTTCCCTGTTCAATAGAGATGATCCATTTTCTGTGTCAGAGAATGTGTTAAGGGAGCGGGGTAAATATGCTCACAATTTCCAGTGTGTAGAAATTTGCATTGAGGGGAAATTATGCATGCTGGCTAGTGGAAATGAAATGTATAAAGTGCATGACTGGTAGACTTGACAAGTGCAGCTTTCATCCATCTCAAATGAATAATTTTCACTTCCCTTAAACATCCTTAATCCAACCATGTTATCAGCGGGCATGCAGGATTCTGCCAGACTTTCTCCTTAACGGCACAGCAACTTTCAACTTGCTTGAGATTCTGCACTGCAGTTGCTTACCACATGGTCTTAGGGACTCACTCTTATCCCTTCCTGCTGGTTTTGTGGATCAGTAAAATTCCTTCAAAACACAATACATACATAAGGCAGGTCTTAATGGATAGCAGAATGTCTCACTCTACCCTCCTCTGTGCTGCCTCAGAGGTCGACTTAAGGCACTGTATTTTACCTCTGATTCACATTGGCAGGGAACTCACAGGGATGGTGGATAAAAAAACCTATTTGCTCCGTGGCCCTTTGTCCTCTATTTCAAATTTCAGTGACAGCCCCTTCCATGCTAGTATAACGTAGTTTAGGAAATTCTTATGGCCGTAAAGGGATAGAGAAGGATATTCATGGTAAATGACTCATTTCCAGGCCTGCATGCAGCGGTTTGACTCTTTATTTAAGCAACATTTCCTTGTCTCCTCCCCTGAAATACCCTCTTATGATGATACTATATTGTGGCAAATCCCCCCTCGACATCCCAATCCTTTTAATTTATGTACTGTGGCAGGTTTTCTAAATACTACTGACGATAAACAATTAAATGTGTAATTGGTGTTTATGCTGCTAATCCTTGTGATAGCCTTTAATATGAAGGGGTTACCTGGCTATTTTCAATATCCACTCTCACACAAGCCTCGGTTTGCGATAAGAATATTAACCTCATCAATTTCAGGTAACTTTCAACGCTTTAACATCTTGTCTTAAAGACCTACGTGTTAGCAGGAGTCTCAGCCTTGGCATTTAGTGACATTTTAAGCCTTTTAACAGAATCCAGACAGGGATTTGCAGTTTCCACCAAAGGAAAATAATTTATATCCTCCTTTCTGAGAAACTGTGGGTAGAGGGATTAAATGCACCAGAGAGATTTGTATGTGGTGTAAGTAAAACAATATTGTGACTCAGTTAATACATTTCCTACCCATCTACTTTCATGCTTTCAGGAAGTCGGGAGTTGTTACTCATCTGAGTTGGCTTTGATCCTTTTCTTGGTTAATTTTCTCATTTTGGAGGGTTTTAAGTGTATGGGGGGGGGAACAGTGATGGCAGCGCTGTGGACCTGAACTCCTCTTGCCAGAGTGCTATGTGACACCCATAAATAAGTGTCTGCTGGGTCTGAGGCAATGAAGAGTCTGACCCAGACCAATTATTTTGTATTCATTCCTAATCAAACATCATTAAATCCTTTGGAAAAAGCAAATGTTTTCACACTACTCTGATTTATATTTAAAACATAATGATGTCCTGTGCACGTGAAACGCTTCTGAATGACAGTTTGGAACACAAAAGCTCTTTTTTCCCACATGTTGGATGGTTTGTGTATGTGCCAGTGTGTGTGTTGGCTGCTGTGTAGTGGAGACATGCAGGGCTCTGTTCTCTCTGTGGGCAGGCGGCTTTGATGCACTGCCTCCCTTATCTCATGCCTGGCAAGGTTAATGAAGGGGTGGCACTTTTGGAGGAAGTAGAAATGGGATGAGTAGCAAAGACCAGAGGAAGGCTTGGAGATGAAACATCCTGCTCTTAGCGGCTGTAAGTGGCAATTTTGGTGAATTACATAGACAATAAGAAAAGGGGGTTGTCATCCCCTTAAACACAACAGTGGTCTGAATCAGGGATGGTTGATTGCATCTCTTTCAGCCTGGTTCATATGAAATTACATTAGCATTTAGGCATTGCTTGTAACTGGATCTGTCAAGCATCTCCTTATGAAGCCATTGCTAATGTTTGTAAGGAACATTCCAGTCTGGTTTGTGCTTGGTAATTTCATGTTTTTGAATGTGACAAAAACATGAAAAATGGCATGGATCATTATAGCAGCTAAAAACCAAGAAATCGACTTGTGAAATGCTAAAAGTTGTTTTCCGTCTTTGAGCGTTAGATCATTGCTCATTTCAACCCGGAGAGCTCTTCTGGTTTTCAGCAGGGTGTAGCCGCTCTGGTCCTTTGAAGGACTTCTGGAAACCCAGTGTGTCTTTGTCCAGGGCAACAAGTCTCACTTAAGTGAAAGGGCTGGCTTATTTTATTTGTAATAAGTGTCTTGGAAGTTGCTGTTGCTTCAGTTTAAACAAAGGGCAGGAATGCCACCCTAATATAAATATAATAACAGGTGATGTACTGCTAATGCTCTGTATTCTTTAGCTTTTTGGTTTTAATATTCCAATTCCCTTTGCATCTATAAGAGCTAATAGGTAAACAGTCGTGAATGGAAGAAATGAAGCAGGTCTACATGCCAATGAATTAGCATATAGATGAGTTCATCTCATACAAATAGTGCTCTTTTGCCCAGAACTCCCTGTGTTGAGCAAAGATCATGTATGTAAAGTATGCATGCAGAAAATGTAAATTAATCCATTTCAATCATAATTTTTTCCCTCCCTTCTCTCGTTTGTCCCTCGTTGCTCAAATGTCCAGAAACATTGAGAGGGCGGTCAAACTATTCCCCGAAGCAGCTTAATTGTTTAACATAAGTACAAGAAACACACTCTACTCGCAAAAAACATAGCAGATATAAATTGATGTCGATGACAAATAAGCACCCGGATCATTTGCATGTGGATAAGACAAAGGCTGAATTGAGTTTTATATAAATAAAAGCGCCTCAGTGTTTCTGAAATCAAATCATACTTTGATTTTCTAAAGCAGCGATTCCATAAAAGGAATGCCATTGACCGTATGTTTTGTGTGTGATCCTCATTATTGTAATTCCATAAACAAACAGCACCTCTGTGAAATACAACTATTTGTTACATAGCTCTTGTTAATATGCTGAAAGAAGCTTAAAGAATTGGGTCAGCTAATTAAGCAATTAGCTTATTTCAGCTCTGTGGTCAGGCTGTTACTAATCTACGGCATTGTGAGCTCAGAGCTGCCAAAAGCAGTAGAGCTTGTGTCTGTCTCCCATCCCGCCTCACAAAGGATCATGTTTGAAGCCATCCTTTCCCTCTGCAGAAAGCCAGAAGACTTGTCTCTGTTCACTAATGCTCACGTTTCTCATGCAAATCCCTGGAATTGAAAAGGTTGTTTATTGTCTAGTTAATATATTGAGACATTTATGTAGTGCTGTTGAAGTGTTTGATCTCTGCATTTGTAGCTATGTTAACACACATGAAATCCCAGACAGATTAGAGTTTGATAGCATTAGAGAGCCTTGATAAATGTTGGTGGCTTTTCGCAGAGCCCGCCACGTGGCTTCTTAGCAGGCGACTGACGACGGCAGAGTTAGGAAGAGCAGAGTTAAATACATCACTGGTAGAATTTAATGAAACTTACTTTTTATAATACCTTGTATGATCTTCTCTATCCAGTGTAGAAACTGCTGTTGCTGTCACTTCCTGGCTCCTTTGCTGACTGTTTAACACAAAATTAAAGGAATTGTTTCGTGATTCCCAATTAAACAGGTTTGAGTTTTTGTATTTATGTATTTTGATGTCTCTGTGGGATCTCTGCTCAAATGTAGGCAAGTACAAATGGTTAATTTCTAAAGGTCTGTATATAACCTTGTTCAAATAATTGTTTCGACATTTATAGCAGAATATGAAATTCTAATATTAGTATTTGGAACTTTGTTGCTGCTCTGGGCCATTGCTTTTTAGTTACAGTAGTATAATTGGACACATCTGTAATGTGTGTCTTTCCCGAGGTGTAAGTATGACTTAAACACAAAACTATCCAACAATAAACAATATGCTCATTTACAGATCTCTAATTATACTGTACCAAGTCATTGTGATAAGGTGTGTAAGGTTGCATCTGCCATGGCAAAACATCATCACTTCCGAGTTACAATATACAATATAAGGAATTTCCATTTAGTGTACCTGGTGAGTTTATGAGATGTGGCCTGCAAACAACCATGACTAAATGATAGGTGATCCAACTATCTTTGCTGATGTTTTAATGTGGAAAAGGTCAAACATTACAGCTTTGATATGTGTTTCAAAGTCCAATAAACAGTAATGAGTGTTTACATAAACCTGCAATAACTCAGTTTTATTGGGAAACTTTGGTGTAGTGACAACAAGGCGTACCTATTTTAAGTAGATATTTTTCTTACAGTATATGCTTTATTGTGGGGTTGTTAACTTATGGTGGGAATGTACCCGCTTTCAGTAAAGTCCCTGCCAAATATATGCAATTCAAGCATATGGCAAGCTTCTAAGCAAGCGCTTGCCTATTTACACATCCAGGAGAATTTGCATTTGTCTCCATATTCTTTCTCCACCACTATTTGAAAAAAGTTGGCTACTAAATGCTTTACTTCGTTTTTATTGTAAACATAGTAGCTATTTTTGCTGGAGAAATTGCCTTCTATGTAAAGAAAATTGACACTTTAGAGCAGTGAGAGTGAACCAAAACACTAAAGTAGTGGGCTGAAAATGAAAACAATGTGAAAGATGCTGAAAGGCTCGGTTGAACTGTTGTGTTTGAATAGATGATGGTTTATTGGTCGGCTCATCACTAAGATCAACCACTTTAACATTACACAAACTCTAGTCATCCATTGTCAATATACAAATATAAGACACTCTAAAGTTTGATATCTTTGAGTTTCAGGTTACAAATCTACACAGTAACACCTAAACAACATATTAACTAGCTACTAAGGCACTACTCTGTTCCTCCCTACTGTTAAACAAATACAAATGTGTCATTTAGAATAGTTAAAAGGTTGTGAAGCTATATAAGTCTGGTATATTTTTATACTATACTATGCTAATGGTATTTTGATGATGGAAATCTGAGTGAGAAGTGCACCTAATTGAAGGAAAAGGCTTGAAATGCATTGTTAACGGGTCAGAGAGACACCACTTATGGGCATGATGATGATATGCAAGGTGTGGAAATGCATTTCCAATCTCCCTGGCTTGAGCCCATCAGTTTCCATTCAGAAGTGTGTGCACTTGTTCATTAAGCTTATGCATATCATCAACTGGTGCACTCATTCTATCAGGCAGATATGGCAGGGATAAAACGATGTGAAGGATGGAAATTCAAACAACCATTCTCATTTGCAAAGGTCATTAAAGCCTGGCATACATTAGAAAATCTGCTAATTATGAAATGGCTTAACTCCACATTCAGTGGGATTATGTCTGCTCATTTGGAATATGTTGATCCCCTCCCTTACTCGTCACAAGACAGTTGATGTATGGGACTTGTGGCACAGAACTAATGTTCCCAGTGCTTGTCGGACATCTTAACTGACTGTAAGAAGTCTATAAAAGCGTTCGTCTTCTTCGGAGTGAATATCGGCATCAGCGCTGCGGGACAGACGCACGTTTGAGAGCTGCTGGGAAAATGTGTTACACTGATGATATTTGGCTCAGACACTTGTTCTTGTTTATTTTACATTAGACTCATTGAGCAAATATGCAGTTTATCAACACATGGTAATCACAGTTAAACGGATGATTAAAAGCTGCATCTACATTAGGTCTCTACCTCCAGCAAAACTAGAGCAACAAACTACTCTGGCGTTTCAATACAGAATAAAATATTCATTTACTCTGACATGAATGCTTTCACATGCACATTATAATCTGCTTTTGATATATAATATGATACAGAATCAAACGATACAACTCACAGTGGAGGTTACTGTAACTCCATTTCGAGTTGGACTTAACTTTACTGATTTGATAGCCCATTAGCTTGTAATCTCCTGAAGAGCATATTTCTAATCTAAAAGCATCATTTTTTGTGGAACGTGATAATACCAAAGAGACGGCACCCCTTTTTTTATGAAATACAAATCATTGTTGAAATATTATTTGTACAATGGCAAAATATTTGCAATGTGATACCATAAAAAAAAAAAGAATGAATAATTATTCTGAAAAGCAAGTTGTTTATCCATAATAAATAAAAAGGACACAATTAAAACAATTAGTGATTTGATTGTGACTGCATGTTTTATACAGTAATTTGTTGGGCTACCTTATTTTATTTTATTATTTAATATGTTTTGGTCACCAAGAGTATTTGTTTTCAGTTTCATATAGTGGGGAATATATGTGTTGAATAGGCCTAGGCCATAGTATACTTTATAGTTGGAACATCACTTACAGTATATGGCCACATCACTTTTCCAATTCACTTAATTTCAATAATTAGTGTGAAAATCATTCTGAATGTATCGGCAAAACAGGCAGTATATTCACAGTTATAATTGTGTCTATTATATCATCCAGCTAATTACATTAAGTCACTGTAATTGGTCTTAAATGGGGAGAAGATCGCATTATGAACCGGAGTGAGGAATTAATTGTTGTTGCACTTAGGAAAGACTCAGGAAAGAATCCTCCGTGCAGATCCAGCTAGAAGTGGTCAACACAATTTCCATAATGGCATGGATTTCTGCTGTGACTTATAACTCCAAGAACTGAGTCAAGGTCTGTACTATTGACAGTGTAATTCACAGTTAACCTAATGACACACCTCCAATTGAAATCCTTTAATTGACTGAGGGAATTTCCTTCAGGAGATTGAACCTCGTATGGATCAGATGCACACAATGCCACTGACCGGACTTTTTCTAAATAGCCTGGGTATTGTACTCGTTGTTTTATCACATCATCAGAATTTGGACTATTTAATAATCCAATTGCCAATTATGACGGGCGGCAGTGCTTAGATCTATAAAAGGTTAATAAGCCTCAGCTGCAGTGTGTTTCTCTTGGGTAAATGTCAGTTAGACGTAGGCCACCATGGGTCAAGATCTCCCTCCAGATCTAAATTTAATCACATAGCATCGCCTGGCCCCGTCCTCACCCTCATTAGCTTAACGCTTGTGCAGGAGTCTGGTCTGCCCTGTTTTAGCCCGGCCCCTCTCCTCTAACCTCCCAACACTGACCCCGGCGTGCCTCAGCCAGCGTCAGCAACACAGCCACAAACTTAAAGCTAAAATCTATTTCTGACTACGTTTAAAGTTCTACAGATTCAGCATGACATGTGTGCCTGCATGAGTGTCTTGCACCGGAGGGATGCTATGAAATACCATCATATGGTGCGATCTGTTGGCGGAGCTGTCACCTGATGCAGGCCTGTGCCACCTGTCGGCCTGCCCCACATAATGGCAGAATGACCATAGTGGTTCAAGCAGCCGTCTCATCTTAATTATCTCCTCAGAGTTTAATTAACTAGCTCATCTATTGGCCAAAAAAAAAAAAAAAAGAGAAAAAAAGCCAGACTTGAATCACTTCAAATCACAGCCACCGAGACAGAACGGATCATCATAAGATTATTGTTTTTGTTTAAAGCTGTTCAAACGCACGAGGTGCATCATGACGAATAAATCCTGAGAGGCTGCGTATGATTAGAATGGATACATTTCCATATTGTTTGTGGGAGCACCAGAGGGAAAGCGCTGTCATGCGCTCTGTATGTGTTTATGAATGTGTCACTTATTTCACTACAGTGTGCTGAAAAGATGTCATGGTTGTACGAAGTCCATATGGAGCAGAATGCAAAATCATTTAGTTTGGAATGTTAATGCAAATTACGTACAAAATGGGTAATAATTCTTCTGCCCTACAGAAATGATTAACATAATTCTGATAAATAGGCAGATGGCAGAATGTGTGAATTGAGGTGGATTTATCTTAATTAATATCTTGAACCTACTTGGAGAAAGGTAAATGGCTCCACCGGGGCCAGGGATGTTCCTCTGTCTTGTGTGTGTATCTTTCTCATGGCCTGACATGTAGTAGTGGCCTGAGGATATTAAGTTGCTCTCCAGGTATGCATCAAACCCAGGCAGCCTGCTGATAATGAACATATACCCAGGCAAGCGAGCAAGCAAAGCCACACACATATTAAAACACACACAACCCATCGCTCCCCCCCCCCCCCCCTTTAACTGCACAAAAAAACAACATTTTAACAGTTTTCCCTCTCCCGGCTGTACATGGCTAACATTCATCATCATTTTCCTGTGCACATTCCAGTGAGCTCACATTTCGTGCTTTATTGCTGGTGTCGAATAAAGAGTGAATTTCTTTTACTCATCACAAATTAAGGCAATTAAAATGTTAATTATTACAAGTGGAAAAGGGACAAAGGAATTCAAATAAATTGATGTATTGACGTTTTTTTAATTAATTCATTCGGGGTCCTACTGTGTTGGATAATTATGCTTAAGTGTTTAATTACATATTTTGATGGGATCCTCAATTACTCTGGCTTAATAAAATATCATTAGCCTGTCTCCCAGGTTCTAAGCTGTGGAGACATACAGTATTAGCCGATGTATTTAAATAAAATATTAGATCACGGCTGGTCGCGATATGTGGCAGGTCTCCAGCCCTCAATCTCCTCTAAATCTCTGTTAACCTGGAAGCCGCTCCTCACATCAAAGTTTGACACAGCGGCAAACAAACAATGTTAAATTTACATATTAATTAGTGGCAGGCTATCAGCACGGGTGATGAATTCAAATGTGTGGCCCTTTGCTGAGGCTTCGCAGCAACCCACAGCCACAGTGCCGCCTGGCGGGAGGCTCAGCACTCAGCCCAGCAGAACAATGAGAAATTACCTCGACCCAAAGGCCAACGAAACCCTCCCCATCACAGCCAAGATAGGTTTTATTACATGGCGAGAGTAAATATTCAATATCCTTTCACTGACTGTGTGTCTTACAAATCAATTTGCAGTGTCATGACATCAACTGCAAAATATGCAAAGCACAGATAAGTACCTAGTTGTCACCCATCCAGTGTTGCTCAGTCAACCTCCGCTGTCGAAATGCACATAAGGAACGATAGCTGCCATCTGCTTGCTGTAGGAAATTATCTTGTTTAAATCCTCTAAAGGTTAGTTATGCAAGTGATCTGTCAGTTTTTCAGCTCTTTCTTACCGAGCAATCGGAGCACCGAACAGGTTCCCACAATGAATTCTGTAGGCTTTGCCATGTTTTTTTTAAAGAAGAAAATGTGTTTTACATCTTCTTGCTAGAAACACGAATCCTTGGCAATGGCTCCGAGGCAGGATCCTATAATTAGAACACAGTTCAGCTGGTTAGCAGGTAATTTACCTTTAGGGGGAGAAGTCTAATTATTGTCTTTGAAAAGCTAATTTAGCGTCAAACACTTCAGGTGTCTTTTCCCCTCTCTCCAGCAAAGGGAAAGGTATCCTGGAGCACTGTGGGATCTGAGCCATCTCCTGTGCCTGGTGCTTTTACTGTTTTGTGTTTACATGGTTGATTCCTTAAGAAGAAATTAGAAGCAATAAAAGCAGTGCATAGCACCTTCTCCCTTTGTTTACTTCAGCAGGTGTTAAGGTTTTTTTTTTTAAAGAGGAAGGCACCACTCCTTGACCTGCCGATAAATGCTTTAAACAGGCGGATGTGTTTCCTGGCAGATGGTGTTTGTGAGTGACACTGGTTCCCAGCAGAAGCAGGCCCAGGGAAAGGTTCACAGAGGAGTCTCTGTAGAGCCAACCAGCCTGGTTACCTGCAGCATATGCTCTGCTGTGGCTTACACCTGCTGAAGGATACCGTTTACACCACAGTCCCTGGACTCCGCCTCCGAGACGGCTGTTAATCACAGCTCACCACTCATTCATGCACTTTTAAAAACAGAAAATAACTGAGTAGCAGAGGGGGCTCCTCACTTAAACCTAGTGTTTGGTTTTGTCTTCTCAGAAATTAGATTTGTTTCTGTTCAGAAGGCTCTTTAAGCTGTTACTCTTCAGTGGAAAATAAAGAACTAATAATTTGGACATTACTATCTGTTACTGACACATATACAGAGAACATGGGTTAAAAAAAATACTGATGAAACATGAGCTCTTTACCTATTCCATACTACATACCTAGGTTGAAAAAAGTATCAATGGTGCCATGATACATGGGTATTGAAAATCTTGTATTGTGTTGAATGTGTGTTAATGAAACCTTTGTCTCACAATATGATGCATAAAGGGAATGTATGAGCTACTCTCAGCTATATTACAATATTAATAGTAAGATTGTTCCAAAAGTGAGTATGAGGTTTGACATCTGTAAACAGTCCTGGTTTAATGATACCTCCTGCTACAAAGAAGTTTTCAATGTTAAAAGGTGGATCAGTTTTCAGCACACCTCTTGCCTTCTTTGATCTCCTGAAATGTATATTTGTAAATTAAAACAAGTAATTATAAATCTACTTTGTGTTGGTTTTATGTTAACATTTGTAATATTGTAAAAAAAAAAGAAAGGTCCAATGTACAAATGTAAATATAGACAATATTTTCCTCTGGCTCTGAGACTGTTTATCCCTGCTGGCTGGTACATTTTGGACCACACCAGCAGGGACTGAAGGACAACAGTGTCCACTGCCACAGGGATCAGTAACAGGTCCACTGCCGAAATATGTGCAAAGTGTCAATAGTCTGGAGCTCCTCTGTCCAACTGGAAGCCATTGAGCTGCTAAAACAGAACTGGTGATTAGGACACAGTCACCCGAATCCGTGCCAATTCAGATGTCTTAGCAACCCTGGGCACGGCAGTTTGATCTGCCTGGCTGTCATTGATTCACAAGGCTTCCAGCTGGAGCAAAGATCCCCATTGAAGCGTGAGATAGAAACCTCTCCATCTTGGCACATCTTGGCCGGCTCAATCCCCTGCAGGCCATTAGGGATAGAATATGTTGTTTTCTATTTTTATTTTTTTTCTCCAGGAGAAAAATACAGTCTGTCTTCATGCTATAACAGCCATTACTTAATTGTGCCGGATTTTCCGAACAGAGTGTTGCTTTAATTAAGCAGCTAATTGCAATGTAGCTCTTGATTAGCTTTGGGGGATGGGAGTGTTCAGACAGGCTGATATGTTGTGCACACTTCAGAATCATTTACAGAAATTGAAGCTAATTTCGCTCTCTGTCTAGTGCTGCATTAATTTAATTTGGGTTGCTTTTAGCTCATTAACACTTCTAATTAATACGTTGACATCACTATTAAGATGTCTCTTTGAAATTGGTGTCTCCTGATAATCAGGATGGAAGAGGCTGACGGATGAAGGCAGAAGCTGACTGGGGAAAATGTAGAAACTCCTTCAGACTGAAGGGGTAGGAAGGCCCCGTCCTCATTTATAAAACCTCTAATATTGTATCATAGCGGATGCTAATAGGAGCCTGTGGCAGGTGACTAAATTGGAAATGAAAGGAATGCTGATTGTTTTAAAATGTGATCGGGGTTACTCTTTGTGTGTGTATGCGCATATGTGTGTGTGTGTGCGTGTGTGTTTGTGTGTGATGCTCTCTAGGGAGTTGGGGGCGGAGGTGCGTCAGGGCCAGATGCCATACACAGCTGAAGATCACGCCTGAGTAACTTTGTGTTTGGGTTTGTCATTTTAATGAGCAGAATTTAGTGACTATGGGCTGGTAACGCTGCGTGAGAAGCCCCATTACATTACCATCACTTTAACCAACCTCCACTCACTAGCACACATATGGAGCTTTTTCCTTGTTTCATTTTAGGAACAAAAGAGTGTTTTATTTTGAAATTAGATTAATATGTGAAATTTGGTAAATATTCGTGTTTTCTTTTAACCCCAATATGATACAAAATAATCTAAAATTACATGCACCCCCCAGATCAACCCCATATGATTTTCACCAATTAAACTGCATCTGAATTATAAGGACCATTACCATCAAGAGGTTAAAAACTGCTGTGTTTTTTCTCCACATGACAACCACACACTCATTCTCGTGCCCTAAGCAATACACAGCATCGCCTCCCTGATTGACTTTCTCTCACAATGTCTTCTATTAGGCTCCGTAAGTTGAGAAATAAGCATTGATTGGGAAAGGATTCAGTTATTTGGCATGGCGATCAATTGGGGAGCTTGTTTTCCTGTGAAGTGCTTTCTTTGCTGAGTATTCCTGAGGACAGGCCACACTGTAGGAAAGCCTTCTGTTTAGCACTTCATTAAAACTGCCTCTAATAGGAGCCACCGGGGAGATGCTCCCTGCATCGTGTGTAAAAGCGATCAACATCTGCATCAATTAACCCCTTCGCCCCCACGGGACCCATTAGGAGGAGGAACACCCTTTAATGCTGCATATGGTTTGAGCTCACAATGGAGACTGAGCAAATATAATTGCTTGTTTACTTTTAACATTTTTCTTAGTGTTTGTGTAATTCAAGTATATGTACATCTGATCATTTAGCAATACAGATTTGGAGCAGTTTGAAGAGTCACATCAGTTACAGTCTCTCAAATACATATCAAAAAGTTACTTTAACTTGTGTTATTGTTGCAGACATAACATTTAGTTTAACTGATTATTCTTTGTTATAATAAAGCCACATTTACACATTATCTAAAGGCCAGACTTACAGCTTTACTTTAAGTGACATTGAGTGTTTGGATCCGTTTTTCTTCCCTGGATCAGCAGACAGGTCCAATTAGAGAGTCTTCACGAGCAGCATCAACAGTGTGGACACCTGAAATCACTATTGGCAAGATGTAAGTGGAGCATTTATTGGTAAGAGTTTTAGTGACAAAACAGATGTGGAGCTGCGGTTATTTGGAAAGACAGCAAAGAAACAGCTCGATACCACAAGATTAATTCTCTTTTAATTAATAACATGCCGGATTATGGCCTTTTTGTAAAGAAATACTGAAAATATATGTATATGGAGAATAAAACCATGATTTATAGCTAAATTACATCCATGTATTGTACTTCACATTTTGAGCCACGCAATAAATTAATAAAGCAATTTTTCATTTACAGGAAGGCGTTATAGCAGCAAACTGATTCAATGAGGTCTTCAGATGGCACGGGAAGCTGTGAGCGAGAACATTTGCTTAATTAGACAAAGTTATTTAATCTTGAGCGCAATGCAATATTATGTTTAAATTGGGAGTGATTATTTGCAGTGCGATAAGTGACATTATGGAGTCAGCCTTGCAGTGTATATGTGTGATTAAACTGAGAGATATAACCTATCTTTAAAAGAAGGACAATTATTAACTGTAAGTATTGAACTATCAACTAAAGGGCAAAAAGTTCATCTTCTAAATTTTGATTTTTTAAAATTAATATACAATAATATAAAGAAAAACATGTTCTATTTTAAATCTGAGGACATTAGAATCAGTTCCTCGCGTCACCTGTCCACATGTGTGTTTATCCTTCAGCAAACAACGACAGCTGAGCCTCACACGTTTAACAAACCCCAAACCAAATCAGGAGTAATAAAATCACTCATTTTGGTTAATGAGCATATTAACAGCAGAGGTAGTGTTTAAGCACAAACAAGAACAACAACATTAATAATTGCAACTCTCTAGTGCCTGGCTGATGTAAGCTTTAATAATTAACAAGTCTTTGTCTTGCTCCCTAGAGGCTGTATTCCTATTATCCAACTAAGTTACAAACGAGTCATTACGCTGTCAGTGAATGGTCACAACTGTTTACCTACGAATATCCCCTGGTCCACGTTTAATACCTTCTCTCCATCTACACACATCCAGTTTACCTGACAGAAGCATCGGCTGAAGGCAACGCGTGGCATTTCAACTTATTTATTTCACTTTTTCTCCTCTCATTAGAGGATTACTCCTCTTACCTCCTGTGTTTACATATTAGTGCTAATCCAATTGAGTCAACAAGGGCACTTAGTGCAGGCTATGAACTGAGTCTGAGGGACTTAAAACGGGAGGGGAGGGGATATTAATTTACTTCTTCAGATTTTAGGCTTCCAGGGAAAATAGTTTTGAACATCTGCTATGACAAATGAAGCATTGCGAGAGAGCATGTTGTCAGAGAGAGACTGAGCTGTTGGAGAGCAGGCGGCCTGTAGAGGGAGCCCATGGTTATCAGTCCGTCTATGAAATACACTAATATAAACTGCTAAGTGTATATTTGTGTGGATTTCATAAAATAGCCTTTGGGGAAAACAAAATGTGCATAATCTGATTTCTTACTATTTCTAAACACACCAAGGGAAGACATGTTATACATAAATCCAAAGCAAAGTTCAGATTCTGTGATTAGAATAGAAGAATGTGTTCAGTTTAAGTTTAGTATTGGATTTGATGTAAGAGCAACAATTTCAGCTTAATGAGGATTCAGATCCCTGGGCTCTCCGGGCTTCTCTCTCCCTGCCCCATCATCTCCATAACATCAGTCATGATCTTTGACCTGAGGGTCAGACCCCGTGTCAGCTCAAACTAATTAGCCTTTGATCGCCGGTGACTGCAAACAACACGAGTCACACCAGAGAGCTGGATTTATTTTACCATGGGATCTGGTTGCTATACTTGCCCTTGCAGCACAATACAAGGTGTGGAGATAAGACTTATTTTTAACTGTTGGCTAAATCATTATATAATACACTATAATTATGGTTAAAGAATGATTTTGTGTTTGTTTTGTCTTCAGGTATCAGACGAGTAACATCAGTCACATTGGTTTTTGTGGAACCATTTTGTCCATGCGAGAACTAATATAGAAGAATGGCCTCATATTATGCAGAACTCAATTAATATGTCTCGCACTGTATCGGCTCATTATAGAGCCTGTATTTGTTTAGTTGAACCATTTATCTTCCCCTAATTAGTTATAGATCAATAAAGCAATTGATTTTGTAGTGTGCTCAGAGATTTAGTGGAGGAGTTAAAGCATACAAAATGCAATACAACCTGACCATTATAAACAGACAGAAACATGACTCTCCAGATTTCCCTGTAGACTTTGCGCTGTCAGACATTATGTATGTCAAAAGAAAACATTATCACTCACTGATTGTGGGGAAACAGCGCACTTTGCATTTGCCAACAGTGTCCTCAAATTCCATCTGTGTTTGGGAAAGCAGAAATCTGAGCTTAATCAGGTTTGAGAGGATAAATAATCTTTGCCAGTTTCAAGGAGAGTAAATCACAGCTTTGGTTCACGTCTGTAGAGGACACAGGATGACATGTTGTGTTTTGTCAAAGGTTTTTTTCCAGGCGTTTTTATCATTAATCATTAGCCTGTCCCTCTTTCTCCGGGGCTCAGAGATGATGGCAGCTAATTAAGTAGTGGCTGGTGTCAAGTATGCTAAGAGGCCATGTTAGGCAGAAAGCAGCTCTCTCAAACCACTGACTTTAAAGGATTCTTATTCTCTCAGTCTTTTCTCCCCCCTTAACTTCTCTTTTTTTCCACCTATTTCTTTGAAATGTAGCATTTCCTCTTTCCAAATTCCACTGCTTGAAAATAAAGAGCGTTAAATTATACAGCATGAAGGGTTCAAACACGCAGGCATGCAAAATGCTTCGGCTTTGTTCGCAGTAAGCTGGAGGAAGACAACATTTGGCAGTGTGAGTTAAGGCATTTCAAGTGTGGAGGGAAAAGAGTCAGAACATAGTGTCATAACGAAATGAATAAGCGCTCTTCTTTTTTCTTTTTTTTTTTACGAAGTTGCGCTGCTAATGTTTGTATTTTATTTTGGCAATACTGAAATGGCTGCAAATTGTAATTGCTTTTTTTTTCTTCATAAAAGGTGCAGGAGGAACATTGAGTGAGGGGGCTTTGTGTGTGGTAGAAACCAAGCTAGTAAAGTAACACCCATTAAAACCTAATTTACACCTTTAGGCAGTTCATTAATATAGTGAATGGTAGAATCACACCAATATAGTCTGTCCTCACCTTAGGGCACCATCTCTATTCATCAAAACACACACACACATTTCTCATTTTCACTAACAGTGGTCTCCGTGGCTGAGCTTTGCAGCAGCACTTTTGAGACAATGGACACATATGTGTGTAATGTCCTATAATGGCTGTCAGCCACCCTGAAGGCCTGTCCAATGTCATTATTCATCATCTGAATGCTAAACAAGGTTGGGTGTGATCTGTGTCTTAAGCAGCGATGCACTTTTTAACATGCCAGTGTGCACTGCCAAGACATGACATAAAGAAAAGAGAAACATTTATGTGTAGTCTCGTTATTATTGTCATTTTATCAACATGCTTCAGGCATATCATCATTTTTTGAATGGTTGACATTATCATTTGACTTAAATATCTATTTTAGGGCGGTTATCACTTGAGTTCTTGCCAGAGGCTGCAGTGATCGAATCAATCAGCGTGACTGAACTTCACACACTTCAGTGTTCTTAACTCTCAAACGCAGGCTTTCTCCACAATGAAGGCCACACATAAACAAAAGAGACTTTTTACACACACCCTGAGGCCAAACTACAATGTCTGCAGTTCATCTCTCCTCCAGCAGATGACCAATTCTCTTTCTTTTCCCCAGTGGACCGTTCTGTCTGTGTTCTCCATGAATTTCCCTTTCTTTTCATCACTCTCTGATGTCCAGCTGCTCCTGTCAACACCTTCTTACAGCCAGCAATTCATTGCAACATACTGGCAGCTGAGACCCCTGTGATGAACTTCAATCTGCCGTTTGCAGAGGGGGCTTCACCCTGAGTCGGGCTAATCAAGGGAAACACCCCCTTCCAAAAGGGAGGGTGTCTACAGACAGATTGAGCCCAAGTTACCCCATAATTACCCTGCCACTGCCCCTCTGCTGCAAGCTGCTGCATCTGAAGCCACTCTGCAGAGGAACAGACTCTTTGGTGATTACTTTCCAATCTGTTTAACAGGGAACAACAACCTATGTGCTTCCATTACGCTCATAAACCACAACTTATTTTTCCCTCTGAAAACATTTTTAAGGGTTCAGAGCACCAGGCATTTTGTTATGCTTCCTACGGTAACACAGTGCAAATGTCTCTTGCCGCGGGTTTCGATTATTTCCAACTTGGTACAGTCCCTGGGGGGAAGTTCTCGGGGCTTTCTGAATTTTATTAAAGCCTCTACAGCTGATTACTTGGAGTGAGGTTCACAGGTTGGTGCATTTTAGGAGTGGAGTGAGGCCTGACAGGGTCATGTTTAACATGTCCACAGGCAATCAATTCACCTTAACCCCTCCTGGTACTCCAGCCCTCTCCACCTAAGCTGTCCTTAATAACCAGGCAATGGAGAATTACTGATAAGGCACCGGGGTCTCTGACCTATATATCCCTCCCTGTATGTATTGGAAAAATCCCCCCAGAAAGAAGTGTACATTTATAATGCATAGAAATGGAGAAATTAAACAATCCCACATTAAACGGCTGCGAAATTCATTTCATTCTTCATATTGATGTACATAAAGGCTTTTTTAGTGATAACTTGGTGAGGCATAGCGCAACATTGTCTAGATGGAAATATGTTGAAGGTTGAGGGAAAATCAGTCTTATTTATGTCAGTTTATGTAATATAAAAACTGGACAAATATAATGGGAAAAGGCTCCATATTTAGTGATTATGCAAGACTTTATGCTATATTCTTCTAAAAAAACAAAAAATATTTTTTAATATATATTGTGTCAACAAAGCTACATGTAATATAATTGTGCAGAGAGTGGTTTACATTTTCTTTTCCCCCCTATTGTTTGGCTATAATTTGATATAAGGTGATTAATAGTTAAATCATAAAAAGACAATTATTTACCAAATGTGCATGTTTTTCATATTTTAAGTTAGATTATATTCAAAATCACACAGATACAGATTTATTGTAATGGTGGAGTTTTGTCTAGATCTTCCATAGCTCAGTGGTTACACTGCAGTTCTCTCACATGTCAGTGACCTCTGTGTAAGTTTTTACTTAACAAGCAAGCAGAGGGTTCTACATTTGCCCTCATATGACAGTGACTAATTGCCCTGAGGATGCGAGCTGCTTGTTAGGCAAAGGAAAGATCCTCTTGCTCTTCACCCGGCTAAATTAATTATTTCTCCTTTTCAATTCACTCTACCTCATCTTATAAAGGTTAGAAAACCAGATATGGATATTTTTGTATCTAATTGTAAGAAGCTAATTTTGCTCCCAGTTGTTTTTCACAACAAATATCTCACATACTGTGACTGTTACTTTGACAAAGCATTCAATTGTGCATTACACTTTGACAGAATGCACTGCAGTCTTTTATTATTATTATTTTTTATATTGAATAATGTGGTTGATCGTACAGATATTAATTTCATTTTCCATAAAAAGGAAGGACATTATTGTCCTCATTTTTGTTCTTATTAGAATGTATGCTCATCAGTAAACATATTTTTAGTTTTATCTATCACTTTTACTGCTCCTTATATTAGAAATACACGTTTTTTAAAGTTTAATATAGCCTATTTGAACTCTTAAGTGCAAACAAACTATTCTTTACTTCATCGTAGCGCTTTTTTCTGACTTTTGACCTGTTTCCGCTCAAAATCTGTGAAAAACACCAGTATTCAATGCCATTGGAGTACATGTGTAAACAGTCATTAAAAGCGTCTCTGCTGCTCTGCTGGATGTTTTGTTGACAGCTGTCTTGCCCCTTCCCATCCCTGCAGTCAGAGGCCGGTCTTTTTGTTCTGCATTGAGGTACCTGTGCAGCTGTCAGGGTCGCGGCTGTTTAGGCAATTAAGAATGTAAGACGGAGGGGGTGAGTGAATGACTAGGAACATCAATCTGGCTGGACATTGTGCTCTCACATTACCACCCTGCTGTTTTGGTATTTATGCCCACTGTTTACACCGAGCACACAGAGGGGGTCCTCCCAATCAATGCCATTATCTTTGCTAATACTGAAGCAGCTCGAGCAGACTCTCCCCCCTTAATGACCAGCATTAAGGTGTGCTGCATCACAGGTACAACATGTATCTACTGCACCTTGTGTTGCGTTATATAACAGTTCTGCATTTATCCTTCTTCTCCAGGATCTACAGAATCTCAACCACCTTCCCTCGTGTTCAGCACCATTTCACCCCACCTTCCCCCAACCTTTACCGCCCTGTGCCTGTCCCTGGACAGGTTTCAGCATATAAATTTGAAAATGATTTGTCCTGCCCTCTTAATAATAGATGAGAGAGCAGAGTCAGGGTCCCTTCAATAAACTCCATCCGTGCTTTAATTAGTGAACAAAAAACGCCAGGCCTGTTGAGGACTCTGGCTTTGGCTCTGTGTTAGTAATTAAAACTGAAACCACCAAAAGGAGAGGAGAGGAGAAGGCTCTATTTTTAACGGGCAGGCTGTTTGGTGCCGAGTGCCCGTATAAGGTTCTGCAATAAAGAGTGATAATGAAGGTGTGAGACCTCTGGGGGCTGACTGGGCGCTCGCTACAATGGCTGCTCTCACACCAGACTGAAATACAGGGAGCAATTAGAGGAGGCAGTGCATAGACTGGCCACCAGAGATTAGTTAACACCTCAGGAGCTCCGCTTCAGGACAGGCACATGCTTGTTTTCTTTCTCTCCCTTTTGCTTTCAAGATAACGCACTAAGGCCTTAATGATGAGATTTATTTTATTCAATTGTCATCTCAGACAGATAACGTTTCAAGCGGTCTTGTTGCAGGTTGTGTCGGTAGAGGAAAGGTCAACGATCTTTTTTCAAGATTTTCAGTTTTCCTTTTAAATTTATTCACACACATATAAAATCTCTGACTGTCACAAGCTTTCCTCTTCACATATGGGTTTTAAACACTATGACAAGCGCTGCCTGCCTGAGTTGGAGGAGACCTTAAGCCCAAGAACCAATCAAGAGGACATTGTTAATGGAGGCCACATTTAAGCCGTTAAGCCAGTATATGCATAATGTTATTTAATTGGAGTCATAAAAAGCCAATTAACCCCCCTCCCCCCCTTTCTCTTTCCCACTCTCTCATTCTGTCTTCTTCTCTCTGTCAATTCACTGTGAATCTGTGTGACAGAAAAAAAGTATGTCATTTGTTTTGTTAAATGAAACAATGGAAATTACACTACTATTTTTAAGTATTTCTAAGATAATCCGAGATCTAAAACCAATCCTGAACATATAGATGCGTATCATTTATTTTCTATAAATAGGGAAAATAAAGAATGGGGTTAGGTCCTATTGAAATATTTGTAAAAGAAAAAGTACAATGCTGAGGGACTTCCGTGTGATCACTCTTTTCTGCCTTCTCATTCACTGGATATACGGATTTTGACAATATATTTGCTCCCAGGAAAATAGCAACAGTGGGCCGCAACATTGGATCTGTCAGGCTCAGGCCATTTAAATTTCAATGACAGTAAAGTGGGGGGAAGCAGACACTGTTAAATATGATGCTTGAATGAAAATCTAAACCCTCCAATACCTCTAAGCAATGTAACTCAATGAGATGAATTAACTGTAAATGCCTCATTCTCTGTGTGAGTGTCTTCCAATTTAAAATCTCATTATTCATATAAGATCCTGAACAAGGTGACTCTTAGGATAGATCGAATAAGTGAAGATAATCTTACCGGACAGTTTTATGCAAATAGGAAATGTATTGAATCAACTATGAGGAGAATGGGGAATCAAATAAGCTAATAAAGTAGAGTTAGGATGAAAAACACCATGAATAATGTTTCCTTCCTATCTCAGCTCAGCGCTTATGCCACTGTGAAGTTACAAAGTGTATTAATTCAAAGAATGCTGTCATTTAAAGTGCTTTCTCTTTAGTATTTTAGGGAAAAATATTACCGGTTCACTTCAATAAGCCTTTTCAATGTCGCTAAATCTTAGAAATGCTTAATCTCTGTTGCCATAATCTTTAAATCACTACAATATCCTCATATTTATTCCCAAATTACCGGCAATGAATTTTCTCTTTGAATATAAGTATAATTTATACCTTGACTGCAGGTAATAATAGCTCATTTTATTGCTCTGCAGCAGTTAGTTAGGTATTTCCAGGAAGAATTGAGACAGAGTAACCACTAATAGCTGTTTGCTGGAGAGGTCCATCAGACAAGGATTGATTACAAGCCATCCCATTCAGCGCAGGTCTGCACGAGTTCATCCATAATTCATAGTATAAATAATGTAACATTCATTACACAGAAATATGAACTTTTGTTATGGTTTGTGTTGCAGACACTCTGCTTATAAAGCTAACATACTCAGTGCTTTAATTTGTTCCTCACCCCAAGGGTGAACGCAAATGACAAATGCAATGATATAATTATATAATAGCCCCACAGACAAAGCTTGTAGATAAAGGAACTCTGACAAGGCCATGCATGCTATTAAGAGGGGGATGCATTGTATTTATTAACCTGCAGGATTAACCTTGTCCAGTAACTATACGTTATAAGTCAGATTTGTTTATTTATTTACATTTGGTCACACACATAATCTAAAAGAATTGCTCCGTGTTATTAGGACAGCAGTTGTAGCTCTGACTACTGTTCGACTTTAATGGCTCGCTCAATATTGGCGTTGGAAGATTCGTACTACACTCACGTTGAAAGCTAAAGCAATTTACCACTCAAGAAATTCTCAAAAGACAGTTTTTTTCTAGTGGATTTGCAAGATTTAAAGCAAAGACAGCTGTGTGTCAATGGTTCTGAGGCTACTGTAGGCCCAGCCATCACTCCACATTAGGACTCCTTTGAACATAAGTATATTTCACTCTGAGTTGTGACATGCCGTGTGAATGTGTGGATGTGAAATTATACACAACAGTGGTTAGAGGAAGATAAGGATGGAGGAGGAAGCAGGGAATTATAAAGGAGATCACAAAAAGAAATATGTGTAATGTATTTTATTGGCTTGAACTAATTTCCTAGACAAAAATGCACATGCTTTTCTCTGCTTTTACTAATACCAGCACTTACCACAGATAAATATTTTCTCTCCAACATGGTACATTGTTCCACAGCCCACCATACTTCTTCAGCAGCCACTCATGCTCAAAGCAATGTGACAAAGTTGGGGAGTAGGAATGTGAGGAGAAACACTGTAAATCAGTGTGCAGGGGAGAACACGGGACAAAAAAAAGATATTACAGATTTAGCAGGGCTGCAAATATGTCAAAAATAAAGGGGAAACCTGTGGTGAGAACAAGGCATCTCTTCTTCCTCTTCCCTCATCTGTCTCCACAACACTGACCAGGTCTAACAGATCAAAGCAGATCTCACAGCTTCATCATCTGCAAATCCCTCCACATTATAGCCCAACACGAGTCATCACTCCCTACTGAATATGTCCCACAAAGCTTCCATGGCATAAATCTGTCACAATGCTTAGCATGATTAGTACAATTAATTCACAGGAATTGTCATGAATTTGCTCATCACACAGCATTCTTTAAACTAAAAACCTGTGCAGTTTGAATGGAGCGTATTCTTCTGCACATCCTGACTGACCATCCTGCTTGATTTGATGGGTTATTAAACACTTCTGTCAATAAAAAGCGTGGAGAATGCTAATTTCAGAACCCTCCATCGATAAATGACCATGAAACTGGTGCAAATTAACCTCCAAATGTCATGGGAGAAGACGGTGCCACAGTCATTACTGTATCTATAGCCGGGCGACAGACTACACTGAACATACACTGTATACAACACCATATGTATTTGTATATTATAAAGTATCTCTGCAGGTATTTTCTATAAATGCATCACACGTTTATGACAGTATCTGATTTTAAAGCAAGGAATATTGAATATCTCAAGAACTGTTCACCATATCTTTTGCAGGTGTATTGTTGGGAACCCAAGGGAATGCACAGTCAAATTTGGTTCAATATTAATAAGCAAACAGTGCTTGAGCTGCAAGCTGAGCAGCGGGCCTTTACAATGACTGCAGTCAAAAATGGAACTGTAACGAACAGGCAAATGCTCCAATAGGCCATATCCTGAACGAGCACTGCAATAATGTTTTAAAATAGTAATACAAAAGTCATAGTAAGTTGTTAAAATGTATTTTCAAAAAGAATAGTAAGTATGTCATAAAATGTTTTGATAAAAAAGTCCAAGTATTGTTATTGTTTAAGTAATACAAAAAAGCATAACAAAATTATTTTAGGATAAAAGTCATGAAACTAAAGGGAATAGAACAGTATGTCTCATGTTATAATAAAGTTGAGGTATATTTTTGTCATAAAAAAAGTAATTTCCTTCCTCTCATTGGCCATTACAGCACTGACAAACATGACAATCCATAGCTTGAAGTCAACAAGCGACAAGCAGTTCACCAGAATGCTGAAAGTAGCATTATGGAACAGGCTCTGTAATCACTATCAAAATACAGCAAAGGCTTTGGTGAGAAAAGTGAAATGCCATCTACTACTGCTGGTACAGACCCTCCTGCTGCAACCTATACAAATCACCTTGGCGTTAGTGGGCATTTTAAGTAAAAGTGATGTTGCAACTGGAAGTGGGTCACAGGTTAAAGAATATGTCTGGTGATAATTTAGATTTTTCTTATTCTCCTAAAATCACATAAAAAGACCAAAACAATCTGTGAACTGATCTTGGGGACATAAGTCATACAGCCTTATAAAACTAATTTCTCTGTGCCATTGACCTCCATTGTTGTCCAAACACTGTTAAGAGAGGTTTAATTTCAATGATCTACAAAGGGATTGTAGCTTCTTTCGACTTAATCTCACATGCAGACCTGCAGCTGAAAATAATTTGCAATTTATGAGCCATTTTGCATTTTTTGTAAACCACAATGTCCAGCTTTGCTGAGCGTTTAGCAGGATTTATTATTTTAGTGTGAATATAAATGTATGATGTTACTGGTAGGATTAATGAGGTGTAATTTGACTGCAATTCTTTTTGGCATTTACCATGGGTTAACTAAAACATGAATGTATTTACGGACAGTCTTGACCAGCGTTGACCAGAAATAGATTTGACTTTTTAAAATGTAATTTTTGCTACCACATGAAGTTGTTTGAAATGTGTTAATCATTTACTTGCCAAAGTTTGTAAAAATCTGTTAACAAAGACATGAATAAGTAGAGGTCTATTTCGAAGTCTAATGTATTATGAAACCACACAGGAGGGTAGGATTTATTTTTTTATTTTGCATTTTTCATGTTCAGTAATACAGAATTATTAATTCATAGGCTCTTAAGTTGTGCTTTTAATATTGCTTTTTATTCATGAAAAATAGATTTGCTTCCAGGCAGAATTATGTATGCTTTCAGAGAATATTCAGTAAAATGAAATCCATTAACGCCCCAAAAAAAGTGAGTGAGATGCAAAAACGGTGGTTTTAATGCAACAAATCATTTGCCATTAACCTCACCTGTTATTTTATGGTAAGTAGGGTCTTTGTTATTCTAATAATAACTTCTAACAGAAACCAATCATGTTAGGATCACACCGCAACATAAAAAAAACGGCGACACTGTGACCCCTTATCCATTACACATGCTACTTTTTTGACATGCCGCTCTACAATGGGGCTTTTACATTTCGCATTTGTGATGTTTCAGCTGTTCCAGGTGCCAGGCCTGACCACACAACTGTGATGACAGCAAGGAAACAGCCCCTAATGTATGATCCTGGTCTGTCACGTCAGGTCAGTCCCACAGCTCATTCAACTGCCGATGATATGCTAAGTCCTACAACACAGGTGACAAAGAGGAACATACAACCGTGTAAGTCCTGTAAGCGTTGCAATTCTCTGCCGCTGCTGTCCTTTTCACTGCCAATGTGAACAGAAATGTCAACAGCGAGCGTCCGTCAGCATCTTGTGTCAGATAATCACAGGAAGTGGGGCTTGTTCTGGCTGAGTTCATAATGCTCACCTTAATCCGTCACTGGGCATCAAGTAGGACAGTAATATTCTGTGATATGCAGATATACTGTTTCCCCATAATACGATTATCAGTTAGAACTTACTCCACAACAACAAACATGACTTCAAGAGCGATCATGAAAGGCTCACATATACTTAGTGAGCTCATGCTTCAGATATGCTATATACTGTTGAGCTGAAACCCACATAAAAAAACTGTTGTTTATTATGCCTTGACATTTTAAAAACATCCAAGTGTATCTTTTTTAATGTTAACGCCCGCAATTCAAGAATATGAATTGATCGAATGCGGTTTCTCTATGATGTGCTCTTTAAAGTCATATCCAAGTAACAATTTATTTGCAGAGCAGACGAGAGTCTGCAGCAATATTACATTTTCTTTGCATAAAACGCTCATAAGAAATAATTCAATAGATTCAAAGTTTGTTTTTCAAGTGCATGCCGTATTGGATGCTGAACTTCTTCTTTTTTTCTTGGTTGTATTGGTGTTTTGGTTTTAATTCCGTCACTCATTTCTGAAGCTTGTTAAGATTTGAGAGAAAGGGATGATCAGGAGTATGAGAACGCTGAAATGACTTCAAACCCTTTGTTAACGGTCATGCAGGATCTATAATGCTGGTGGTTTATAATGGCTATTTTGGTGCCATCCAAAGAGATGCGGAATTAAGCGTTTTCCTGCGTTATAACTGAAGAGCTCAGTTACCAGGCAAATAACACAATTAAGTATTAGGAAAAATGCCAGTATGAACCATAAAAAACCCCAAATGCAAAGTAAAAAAAAAACATAACTAAAAGGAATAAATAAAAAAGGGGCCCTATTCCGCTCATTTTCAGGTTCATATTTGTATTTAGTGTTTCTACTGTAACATGTTTCCATGCTCTAATGTTCAAAAAGGTCTTTATTTTTCTCATACTGCCTGTGCTGCAGCACCTCTTTTCACCCTCTGTCTGAAACCAGAGTCAATAATAGGAGCGAGAGTGTTACATAGTGATGTCACTATGTGGCGGATGTAAACAAAGGGGTCCAGTGGAGGCGTTTCAGGCAGACCACAACCTATGTAACACACTACAGGAAAGGGAAAACCCTGAAAGCATAATAGGGCCTCCAGAAGAAAAAAATCATAAAGAACCTCAAATGCCAGAAAGCATAATTTTGCTCCGTGATACAAAGTTGAAAAGCTATACAAAGCCAAATAAAAGTTCTTTTAAAACATGAAAGATAAAAATAATACGGTGTGAATACTATTTCAGGTTATAATTAAGATGTATTGTTAATTGGCACTGATAATAGAGGATATGGAATGTCAGTTTGCTTGCTTTAAAGCACCATGGATGTGGGACAGAGTACAAAACACCACAGTGCTTCTGTCAGACTGGGTAAATAAGTGTTTACCATGTGTATTGTCTGCTACAATCAGAAAGAGTCCTCGGCACACACACACACACACACACACACACACACACACACACACACACACACACACACACACACACACACACACACACACACACACACACACACACACACACACACACACACACACACACACACACACACACACACACACACACACACACACACACACACACACACACACATACCATGTATACATCACTTCAGGGGACATTACATTGACTTACATGCATTTCCTGGAGACTTATCCTAACCTTAACCATAACCAACACATGCCTAACCCTAACCCTAACCTTAACCTTACCCTTACCCTAACCCTAATCCTAAACCTAACCAAGTCTTCACCCTGAAATTAATGATTCCCCTCATGGGGACCTCCAATTTGTCCCATAAGGGAAGCCAGTCCCCACACGTGACTGTGTAAACAGATGTAGGTCCCCACAAGTATAGTAATGCTAGGCCACACACACACACACACACACACACACACACACACACACACACACACACACACACACACACACACACACACACACAGACACACACACACACACACACACACACACACACACACACACACACACACACACACACACACACACACACACACACACACACACACACACACACACAGGCTGATACTGCACAAATCACCCTTGTTAACATTTTAAACCTACAGAATCATAAAAGGTGATGCCGGGGAATTTTGGACTTTCATTCCTCTTAAATCACACACTCTTGATTTGCAATTCCAAATCTAGAACATAAATAGGGCTTCACGGCAACAGCGTGAATCCAACTTAAAAAACCTTGAATAGATTTTGAATTTTTAAAAGCGAGATCAAATGAAAATCACACAAAGGCACTAGCAAGTGGAATTGAAAGTGTGATACAGATGAGGGGGGTGTTGGGGGGGTACGGATGAAAACAGGATTAGACTCCACAGGCCTGGTTCCCACAGATTGCCTGAAATGGGGAACAGATTTAAAGCAGGTACTGTGTGTTGACAGGTTTGGTGGTTTTTTGAACAGGCATTTCCCTTTCCTTTTTTTCAGCATGTCTTACACATTTAACTAGACCCATGTCAAAACCTGTTTACATGTCATGAAAGGAAGCGGAACATGTTCAAATCGGGTAAGCCATTGAGGGAGAAACTTGGATGATTTGACAGTTTGAGTCGCTTTAATGTTGCCCACTTTGAGCAGGCTGAAACAAATGATATGCATGTCAACGGCTTCCCTGTTACATTGCTATTAAACGATGTTGTAATTGACGTTGATTAAAATAATGCTACTTCCATGTTGAGTAAATTCTGCTCTTGTGTACGAGTGCACACAGTTTACACATTTAGTTTAGAGGCCATGTTGTTGTACCTCCACAAATCAAATACAGGCTGCATGCTTAAGCGTTTCCTCGTATGTCAGCAAGTTTTAGAGATTAAACTGTTTCATGTTTAATGGGATAAGGAGGAACATGAGCTTCTATCCAATCCTGGCCCAATTGAGTGTTTTTAATGCAATTTGTCAACTCCCTCTGCTAGTGGGATTTGTTCCATACTGTTAGATGTGGAGTCAATTACATAGTATCTCTGAAGAGTATTTTGCTTGAGAGATTGCTCATCTGGCAATATTAAAGCTACTTAGTATATGTTTGGCAGGAGTGACGGAAATACAGTTAACAGGTTTTTTAAAATCCACATAATTTAAAGACACGATTTGCTGGATGTAATTTGGAAGTGTTTGATTTAAGTTTCTCCTTGTATCCGCGCATATTAACACAGAAATATACAGCATAGGATCATATGCATTGCTCTTCTGAAAACAGGAGCAAATAAAACATTCACTTAACTGGCTGTGACTCTGAAATGTCCAATATGATTAATCATAGAGTCGAAGCATTACAAATGACTCACTGGGTTAATGTTAACAAATATTCTCCCTTAAGGGCCTCTATTAATAATTTCATATTCTCTCCAAATATTATTCTATCCACCTGCTGCGTGTGATCCTATTTCCCCCCCTTTTTTACCCGTTTTGCGATCATACATAATTTAGTCCCTGGCCACATCTAATAAATGATGTTGACATATGCTCTTGCGGGGAGCACTGCCGGGGAGTGTTGGTTGATAAGCTTCTTTGCATTCTCACTGGATCCAATTTTGCCCTATCAGTACAGGAGTGTGTGGCTCCTCTCCTATGGTCCAACGAGATATCCCGAGGCCTCCGATTAGTAAAAAGTGTTCAAGAGGGGGAAAAGATTTGTGTAAAACTCAAATTTGTCACTAATAGTGTGATTTTTAAGGGGTCCCGTTCTTCAATTCTTGTCCCTGTGTGTGTGCAAGATGGCCATTATAAAGATCTATTTATTGTATGTTGTCATATCCTACTGACTTAACTCCCTGCTTCCTTTTTGTGTTGTTTTTAAATTAGATTCTAAGGACCGCTTTCATGGCATTTCCATAGCGCCCAATGGAGAATTGCATATTGTTTTTGTTGAGTGTGTGTGTGTACGTGTGTGTTTGAAGGGGCTGTGTGTGTGTGTGTGTGTGTGTGTGTGTGTGTACGGTGGGTCATTTGTTGTATACTGCGCCCAGCGAGCCACCAGAACGTGGAGATGGATTAAAAATTGAAATTGCTTTAAGCGCTCATAACCAAATATTTGTCAATTCGCAGCCTGAAATGAATTCCTACAGTTCCAACTCAACTACTCCCCCCCCCATCACTTCTACCCCGAGCATCACGAGAGAGAATCAATTCGATCAATTCCCCTCTACCAATTGTTTGTTGTTGTTTTTTTCTGCTGACCACACCTCAAGGATTAATATTTGATTAGCCTTTAGGAGAGGTGGAAAGTACTTATTAACCTTATTTGTCAATCTGTCAGTGCCACTGTGTGGATTGTGCCTTGCGGCGGGGAGCGAGGGGCCGGGGGGGGAGGGGATCACTTCAGGGAATATCATGTCTTCCAATGATGGCTCTCCTCCTGGATGTTTTATCATAATTATCCATTTTAAGGCGGCTGCCACAAGCATGACATTCATTTCTGCATTTTGAATACATTTGTTAATTGATAATACGATACGTTGTCCCAGAATAATGTAATGGTATTGATGTTTAGCCGCCGTTTCCTCCTACAATCTGGCCAATTATGTCGAATTCTTCTCAGAATGAATAACACCACGGGTTTGTGGCTTACTCATTTTCTTCGTAATGATTGTTTGTAAACAAAAAATTGAGTGTTTTGCCATCTAGGTCATTTTCATTACAGTTCACCAAGACAAAGCATTCACTCATTTTAAAATTGATGAGTAAACTTCCACACTGTAAGCAGTCCCTTTTTTCATTAGTAATTTTAATTAAGTCTTCTGCACAACACTGAAATTGACTTTATGTATAATTGTTCATTATACGTCTTGTTTTCTACAATGGGGAAATTAAGGGGCCTCAAATGGATGAATCTGAGACATGATTAGTCTTGTTCATCCCAAAAGTGTAATTTTTTAATGCCTGGCGTGAGCTTTGCTGCAAAGTGAAATTGATACTCGGTATATGAAAACATTTAATGAATTGCCAATTCTGTTGTCAAAATCACGCTAACAGATATTCTTTGGGGAAATTTAAAATGCACATTTGAACATCCAAGCTTCCCAGCAGTCATATTGAATCTTTTTTATTTATAGACAATAAAAAAGACACTGATTTCCAGAATTTGAAATAATAAAAGCTGCTAAAATGTGTACCAAACACACACAGTATTGAATAAGTAATGGCTCTATCTGTGTTGTTTACCGTATAACTCTTGCATCACAGCCAGTATACACAGGTCTCTGCCTTAAAGTGTCTGTCTGACTCTGGTTCTGTCTGAATGATAACACCTCTCATGCTCATTGGAGGCCTCCCAGATCCGTCTCCTGAACCTCGGTGTTATCTGTGATCGTACGCCCCCACGCTATCGAGCTCAGTCAAAGACCATCCCATGGTTTGCAGTGTTAATTACAGATCCTTTGATGTGATAGAACACAGCCCTGTAGAGATTGATTACTCTTTGAGCTAAGTTGTCTTCCAATTACTTAGACAATTAGCCAACTAATTAAAATACTTACCCTGTGCATTGAAAAAGGAAGAGGAGTACTGCTGTGAGGATGTCCCTTGATATATGAGCTGCCAGGGATTCTCAGAGTGTCTCAGCTGACAGAGGAGGGCCCGGTGTGCTGACTGCAGCGCAGGAAAAGAGGCCCGAAAAAAAAGGTCTCTGCAGCACACTGTGGTAATAATGAGGATCAGGCTTTAGGAGACGTTCATCACTTCCTGTTGATAGAGAAGGATGTCAGATCAGGATTGATGTTGACAAGCCATCAGTTCATGAGTTTTCTTCTCCCTCTGACAAATACCAACTTCTGAATGACAAGCTGGGATATTAAACATTGCAACATTCATCAGGTTATCTTTGCAAAACCAAATAAAGGGAAAGAACCAATATTCAGCATGAAGTTTTTCTGCTGACAAATAATTAGACAGTTGACTTGGAGTCACTGGAGCATGACTGAAAATCTGAATAAGTCTGAAAACACCCACTTTCATTAAAGGGTCCATGGAGGTATTCAGTCCTCTGATAAAAAGAAAAGAAACATAATTTCTGAGAGTCTCAAGAGGCTTCAAAATAATTGTATTTAATATCAAACAGTTACTGTTCTTTATTCACTGTTATCAAAATATTAAATATGCTGTTCATTGATTTGCAAGTAGAAGCTGAGTTTGGCATATTTCTGTCACCATTGTGACCGTAGGTGCTCCTTCGTTATAATGATAGAGGAGTTATTCAAGTAGAAATAAAGTATTTCCAAAGATGTTGAAATCACAATGCAGACTGAAATCATCAATTAGAGCGTGGACTTTTGGAAAGGTTACCTTGCTTTACCTGCCAATAAATCCATTGTTTGGAATTACTCTGCGAGACAAATACAATTGTTATTGGCCCAAAACCAAATACCGTAGTTATAAAAAAATATATATGTTGTTTTCTTTTGGCAGTTATATGGTTAAGGTTTGGTTTTAATTAGGCCAAAAACATATTTGGTTGGGGTAAGGCAACGCTTAAATTCCCACTATCCTGTCGGACAAAAGTCATAATCTATACAAATGTGGGGGATTTTATGTTATTATAATTGAAACATATATATTGCAAAGTATCTCAAATATTTTTGTAAGAGAAAAGGGTTGATTGTCAATTAGAGAATATAGAAGTCTTTAAGTGAGCAGTTAACGATAAGTTGCTTTACATTCATTTGTCTGATTCTTTTGTCGGAAGTGACTTACAGTACAATAAGTTACAAAAGAATTCATGAAATCATCCCAAAAATATAATAGCATTGCTTTCAAATAAATAACATTTCTTGCTTGATTCAAGTTTACAGCTGTCCAAATGTGAAAAAACAATGCATTAAATGTAGACGTTATCTTGTATGTTCCAAGTTTATTTATTTGATGCTTGTGTTAAGTTAATGTTGAGCATAACGCCCTGAGGCCATGATGTCTGTGATTCATTTGACTCTACACGCCCACATTTGAATGGGATGAAAAGTTGTTGTTGTTCTCTTATTTCGTGGCCAGTGTCTGACAGAGGCTTGTCACACTTATTGTCATGTCCCTTTAACCCCAGCTGGGCAACTCCATTATTCCCCCTCCATTGTAATGGTAATGCTGTGTTATCTGTGCAAGGGACAAATATGCAGGGGACAATGGGGATGTAGACATGCATTCAATTTATGCATCCATAATTGCTTTTGATGATGTAGATAATTATGTTGCACTCCGGAGAGTTTTTGCACCAGCCAATGTATAGAAAAACCTTTAAACCTTTGCATTTCCTAATTAAATACCACCATGTACAGTAAATACACTTACAAATATTCTTGAGCTTTAAAACGCTATTTCAATATAATATTTTCAAAACACTGAAAGGAAGTGCATATTCATCCCTATGATACAGTTCATTATGCAACTGCAAATATTAACATATTTTTACCATAATGCTTCCGTTTGAGGAATGTATGGAAGATGATTACTGTAGGGCCGCATTTAAAACCATTTTGAGATCCGACCAAAAGGGACTTTTTTTTGTTCTGAGAAATAAAAGCCATAAAACTCAATACATTTGGACTTTTGGTCAAAACAATGTTTACATGTGGCTTTTATCCTATTCCGTATAAACTTATATAAGGACAAATGTGAACAGTTTTTCTAATAGATGAATTGTTCACCAACTCACATTTTTAAGTAATTGTGATTTAAGGTTTGATTTCTAAACATCAGAACACTATGATATCATTCACAAATCACTGTTATTGAGACTCAAAAATAGTCTTTAAAGTTTATATATTTGTGATAGGTCACTCAAGGCTTAAAACCAATTACCTATAAATAACATAATGCAGATCTTTTAAATACAAATATATATATATATATATATATATATATATATATGCCGTATAATACCGATGATAATCTGATGTCAAAATGTAAATCTTCTTCCCCTTTTCCCTGCTGCCAGTTTCAAACTCGCCATAGAGTGTCTGATTGAAGTTGTTGGAGCAGGTTGCATCCAAAGACCCCCCAATGATTAAAGGGTCACTAAGTCCAGCATCTCCTTCCTTATCCTCTAATCATAGCCTATATAAAACAATCTTAGCACCACTTAACCTGAGCAGGGCTTTGATATGGCTTGGCATGCTCTGTCTCTATTAATCAATCAGCTTCAGGCCTCCATGAGTGCTGCGATGCAAATGTGTGTTAGTGTAGCTGAGGGTCCCATTTCCTTTTTTAGTATCAGCCAGGCCATGCTTGCCTTAAAACACACGACTAATACGGTCAATTGAAGAACATCAGTTTATTGAAGAATTCACAAGGTACCCCTGTGAAACACTAAACATTACCAAATATTCAAATGAGCTTCCAGCTGGCAAAGAATGAATTGACTTGCAGATACATACAACTGTGTGTTTGAGGGTTTATAATCAAATAAGCTTTGCTCTGTTTCTGTGTTCGGCAACATCTTCAGTGAAAATCATCCCGATGTCTCAGTCTGTCAAATCTGTCCCTTCCCCCCCCCCCGTTTTATTGTCAGTGAAGAGGTGCAGGATGATGATACTGACAACACAATTTAGGCAGCAGAACAAACTTGGCTCTTTTGTTTTCCGGTGACAGCTGTGTGCGCTCGCTAATACAGATTTAAATGTTGAGGGAAATTATGAATATGAGAAATTCAATATCGTTCACCTCTGTTGTCAGACAAAAAAACAGGCTTTGATAGTGTCTCACAATCTTTGACAATATAATGTTTCTGGCAGTGTGATGATTAAAAGGAAAATTACGTGTCATGCATCAGCAATGACAGAATGTAACAAAGTACATTTCCCCAAGCGCTGTACTTAAAGGAATAGTTCCACATCTTGAAAGATATGCTTGTTCGCTAACATCTGGAACAATTTGGGACCCTTTTGGACCAGACAATCAGTGGACAACCCTCTGAGCTAGCTACCCATTAGCTGCTACAGTAAATGCTCCAAAGCTAGCTTGTCTGCCTAATGTTTGTAGCTGGTGCTGTGAGAAAAACTCTTTGAAGGAATAATCAACCGAAAAACCTATCATTTGTGCATCAATGACTCACCCCATGTTGCCTTGAATTCATGTAGAAACTCGTTTTTTCTTGCAAGCTGCCTCGATTCGCGATGAATCTGAAAACAGAGAAAGCTCTTGATAAATTAAAGTTATTGGGGTTGTGTTTAACAAAACCAAAATGTAAAATACCTTTGACAAACACTCACACATCTAATGCACGGAGTCACTTTACCAAACACATGCATTTGCACTAAAGCCGTACTATTTCAATAACTCTAATATAAACGCATCTCATACTGCAGTCATGCTACTTGTCTGTGTGAGTCCAAATGAGTTTGTAAGAGTCATTGAGATTCAAATTGATTATAAATACATACATTTCATAAGTAATGTTTAAGTTACATTTTGATATGGACGTTCACCTGTAACCCAGTATATTTACAGTGTAGAATGGCTACTTTAAAAAAATACTTTGCCCAGAACTGTCCATATCATCTGGGCTTGTGGCAATAGATCAAAAGTGAAACATACTGAAAGACTGTGTTCATGTTCAATGGACAATGGTTCTCCTAACATCAGCCAAAGTTTAATATTTTAACATTTTTCGTGCCATTAAACTCAGCAGTTTCCGTGTTGCTCGTTTCCTTTTCAGCCTTGAATGTGCATGTAATGGTTCTACCGAGGGTCGGTTTCATTGTGAGAAACGAGCCACGTTCCACTCTGCGCTCTGAATCTGTAGGCCTTCAGCGAGGAGGAGCGTGTAATGTCCCTCCCTGCTGCTGGGTACAGTCAGGCAGCTGCATCCAATAGCTGCTCCATCGTCTGAGGCTGGCTGGACTGCTTATGAGAGGAACATAAACTACCACGCAATATCCCATTGTCTCTGGCCACTTAGTTCCTCTCATTGTTAGAGGTTATTTTGCCCTTACAAGGGGCAGAAGGTTTTCAGTGTCAGCGGCGGGTGATTAATGACTCGCTGTGGCTCCCTCCTGCTGAAAAGTGCACACTCAGTCTAGACTTAGATTTCCCCAACCGACCAGCTTCTTAGCAAGGAAAACATCCATACACCAGTTGAGGAATTTCTAAATCCCAAAGAGACCTTTGTCGCCCTGAACTTGCTTAACACTTTTGCTCCTCTGACAAAAAAAAAAAGAAGATGTAATTGATTTTTAAGTGGAAAGTCACATTTACATCACTGCATTCCCTCATGGTTAATCAAGTCTAATTAGCTGGAGAAGTGGAGATGTGACGTGTTTGGAATCAGAAGGTGCTCTATGAATTGGTTTTCTTTTACCGTTTATTTCTAAAGTTGCATGACAGCTGAAGAGAAGAGAAGTGCATGGTGTCAGGAACAAACAAAACATTTTTATATACTGTATAGTGGTTGAAAATGAAACACCCACAGCCTCCTGGTTGGCAACTATGACAATCCCTCAAATCTCTTCGTATTTTGAGCAAAGACCAAAGGAAACACTCCTGAATAAAGAAAGAAGCATTCCTCTCATATGAGGCATATTAAAAACCAGAGGAAAATAATGAATACATTTGGTGTTGGGGCGTTTCACAAGTATGCCATGTCCTCCTCTTATGGAAACCATGCAGGAAGCCACCTTTGTTTCCTGACCTTTACCATCAAACACTATTCTTGTTTCCAAATCCCTCTGAGTGCTAGAAACAGCCAGACTCTGCTGGGGCCTATATGACTCAAATTATATCATTTGTCCAATTTGCTATTGTTTCATCCATGTCAGGATAATTTGCTTTGGGTTTCTCTGTAATGTCTGGGGTTTTGTCTACTCCCCCTGAGAGACCTGCTATACAGTGTGTGCCCTAGATAGACTGTTTATCAAGTGCCCTGTGTTCTGTCAAGTTGACTTTCCAACCATGATGCACAGATAAAATGTACAGCTTCATTTCGCCCGGTAATCTCAGGAGGAATGAGCCTGTGACCGCGGCAAGAGCCTGTTTACCTGGGGTATTAATTGGGTCAGAGTTAAAAGCGTGGCGGAGACGGTCTCGCCGAGGATAAAGACGAGGCAGTCATCATTACTCAACACCTACTGTATAATGACAGCTTCATCTCTCCCCCAGCAGCCATCCTCCCTCCTAATTAATCTCATCATCTCTGCTAACAGTTGGACAGTCAGCAGCTAAACAGATTCAACATATGTTACCACCACTACTACCACTCTGAAACCATTTCTCCTGCAAAGTGAATATATGTCTTCCACACACGCCTGCCAAGATTAGATCTGTTCACGTCTATTCTGCAAAAAACCTCCTGATCTATTCCCTTAAAGTGTGTTCATGGAATGTCATTCGTTTCTGCACTCAATTGATTCATCAAAGTATTTAATTTTTTTTTGCCGCGTAAAAAAGAGCTTGAGGCTTCATAATCAGTGTCAGATTTTGACAACTGGTGGCAGCACGCTCATTAATCAACTTGTGAACTCGGTCATTTTCAGTCTCCTGGGTTCAGTAGGCACAGACAGCAGTTTACAGACAGCGACCACCGAACGCAGCGGACTCTCTGACAGCTCCGTCTGGCTCCTCCAGATCACACACACAGCCTTTCCTGTGACGACTGCGTCCGATTCACAGGAAACCGGGAGAAAACAGTGCCATTATTAATATTGAAGTGTTGAAGCATCATCTTCTGCCTCATCTTTTTTTGAAGGCAGGGTGTCATGCTTCTCAAATTAATTGCTTGCTCGCCAAATGTATCTTTGCACATTATCTTGTTCTATCTTTTGATTGCATGTGCTTAATCCTTATCATAATTGGAGTTGCACACTGCCACTGGGCCAGTCATGTCTCATACCAAATTAGGCTTAAGATTGTTTACTGAAAGTGGATGCCGCTCACTTTAGCGATGAATTTAATATCACTGAAACCAATACGCTATTGCATTAAAGATTACGAATGAGAATAAATATCTTGATAAAGTGACATTTAGTGAGGCGATCTATTGTTCCATTTTTTTCTTTCTGACAGGAGATGTGTCCAAGCAGTCCAGGCTTTTAGTATATTTGACACGTTCTTGATAGCACATGATGATTCAAAAACCAAACAAACGAGTCCACTCAACCATCAGAGTACCAGCGCTGGAAGTGTTGTAAGTCTCAGGCAGAGCACAAAGAGCAATGATAATGATAACCATGAATGGGCTACAGGGGTAATAGAGCACCACCTCTATTTCTGAAGGTGTTGTTTTCACACAAGTTGAAAGATGTTAGCACATTGTAAAGGCAGCGAAAGAACAAGACAGCTCCCGTAGTCATTAGCAAAGCTCTAAGATGCATTAATTCAATCAAATGCCCTTTGTTCCATACTATATTCTCACCTGAAGGTACATGTACATGTCTATTTGCTAGTACGCGAGGGAATTGTTGTAGAAATGTGGCCAAATAGAAAAAAGATATACAGTACATGTCAAAAATCTATTTATTGGGGTCTTTAGCCACATCTCCTTTATTTGTCCAACATTTAGTTTATACATTTGTGCTAAATAGATATTAAAAAATGATATTTTGCACACTGTAATAACTAATAGCAACAAGCATTTTAATGGCTGAAAAATGTATTTGAAAACCAATTTTTCCAACCGCCTGTTTTCCCACAAAACAAAACTAACCTGGCTTACTCTTATGATGACAGCAAAGGCCTGTCCCACACTACTCTATCTTTGATTGGCCCAACATATCCTCCAACAAAGACAAATGTTCAAGCCAATCACTGGCTGAGTAGGGTGGGTCACCACAAAGTGCATGGATGGTGTTTTCGGGTTAACAGACTGTAAAATAAATATGCTGGTAGTTTAATTGGAAATGTTTCAAACTATTCGAGTTTTGGATCAAAGATCAATGGGCCTGAACATGTATTTCCTCAATTAGATTCTTCCTATTATGATTAACGAGATCCTACTGTACATGATCACAATATTTTCTTCCAGAATTTGAAGAGTTTATTTATTTTACACGAGGCATTCCTATGTGAGTTCATGTGAATTGACCTGTCCTCAAAAATGTCCCTGTGTTCAGTCCCCTGCCTGTACTGTATATGTGAACGCATGTGTTAGCAGCACATCTCCTTCAGCTACAGTACCGATATGAAGTGTGAATATAGTTTTCATGAGTAAGTAAGTTTGGCCACGAGATGAACTATATTGGATTGAAAAACACACACTTAGCTCCTCTGAGACTTTCCTGTTTATTTTGGCAAAACAAGAGCAGCAAAGAAGAACAGCGATGAAGTAAAGTGAGCAGTTTAACAAGTAAAGAGAAAAAACGCTGATAATATAAGCATTTATATTAGAGCTTTTACTCTGCTGTTGAAGCACTTGCAGGCACTATTGGCTTTTTACTATGCAAACTTCCTCCATGCAGCTTTCATGATCTCATGAACTTTAGTTATGGTGTGTGCACCTTCTCATTGATCTCGATGAATGGTGTTTTGAATTGAAAGCCTCACAGAGGGTTAGTGCCATGTGTCCAGCTGTTGGTCCAGTCTTAAGGCAGTATTGCAGGTTCTTGAGAAAGGTATTTCTTTATCCTCCTCTGTCTCTATGGAGGCATATTGGCAGACGCTGTTTGCTCTGTTAATTACATTTCCTCTTTGCAGCAAATGAGGTCATATTCCACCATTGGTGTAATGTCTCTCTCATGTACAACAAAGGGAATGCAGAGAGTCCAGGAATCTTTACTGAAACAATCAAATACACCACTGTTTGTCTGCGGATCTATATTTTTGAGGAGCATTGCTATGGCGAAATGTGATGCTTCTGCTTGTGGTTTTTATTGCTTCAATTTTACAGACAGTTGGGATTAATGTCATGTCTCTATAGCTCCCAGGAAAAAAATTGGCAATATTGTACGAGCCTTTCCCATTATTCTGAGGCCATACAGGATGAAATCATTTGTTCTTAACTCCGCTTGCAATATTGTTAAGATTGTAACGGCTCGCCATTTAAAATGTCGTTTATCATGATTCATGTCATATTGACTTACTTAGAGATGATCTCCAGGGTAGCTGTTTGTGCCAGGATCATTTTTCTGAGCTATAAATAAGTATACGTTTTATCTTATTGAACATTTTCTTTAGAGATAGGTGCGATTCTGAATGACATATGTGTCTTATAAACCAGGGAAAGTGTGTTCACGAGCACATTTAACAGATATGAGCAGGGTTAAGAAAAGACATTGCTGAGTGTTGTATTTGTTTACACTGCCATCATAACTAAATACCACAGTAAAAGAAACCTTTTTGTACAGAGAAAGAAAGTTTATTTTTTCTAATTGGAAATGGTCGCTTCCAGTGAATGAGTTGGGCTGCAAAGATAAGTTAAGTAAAAGTGGCCATCCAATTAAACAGCCAGGGACATTTCCATTTTGATATCCATTTTCTTTCTTTAGCCATGTCTCTTTTGTTAAGAAACACTCAAGCTGAAATGAAATCAAAGGTTTGTATTTACCTGCTCTCATACAAATCCAGTCCCCTGTATTATTCAGATATGACAATGTAATTTTTGTTAACAATTATTCTCTGAGTGGCTGCCTGTTTTAATTACTTCAAAATGTAGCATGACCGAAAACTATTTGAGATGGCCTAAAAAAGCTTAGACGTCCAGCAAGTATAAACAAAATGAAATAAAAAATGTTTGGAGTTTCAACCAATCAGATTAAATATTATCATAGTTTAAATGGTGTATAAAATTGTTTCTATAACGTTTGGGAAATATTTCTCAGTGATATGTGTGCAGGACTGTCCTAGTTATGGAGCATCTGTGTTCATGTTGTTGTCCAATAATTTACACATTGTTAAAGTAACATATCTAATCTGTGTATATGTTTTACATCATCTGTATAAACAATGCAGCATTTAAAGAAAGGGCCATTATGTCCTTTGCTGCACTGATACATCTCTGACACCAGTGGCAGTGCACCGGTACACAGGCTAGTTCATTAATATGCATTTACATAACAATGTCCCGACTGGAGACTAGTGATGCATATGTGACGGGTGTAGTGGCATTGTTCAGTGGCATTATAAAACAACAAAGGGACTGACAGGGGCAAAACAAATAAGAAAGCCAAGACAATGTCTATTTAGTGTCTGTGAACAAAAGCACAGGAAAAAAAAGACATTTGCACAGGAGAAACACCATGTATGTTTATAGATGCATTTGGACTGATACAAAATAGTATTTGCACAGGATAAATGAGCAAAACAAAATAGTTTACTCCATCTAAATCTAAATCTTATACCTGAAGAATTTGGGACACAATTTATTTTCGTGTAACTGGATGGATCCATAAAAGGCATTTACAAACACATAAAGATATCAAGTTTTGATATAGAGGGCCGAGAACCACCACTAGAACCAAAGTAAAAGGCAAAGGCACACAAACCAAAACAAAAATACAAATGAATGAATCCAGATTCTTTCAAGACTGAGTGACACCATGTTTGACTGACTACACCATCATTGAGTTTCTTAAATGTGCCACAGTACGTCTAAGGAGACTTCAGAACCAAATCCATAATTTCTGCAATAACGTGAAACAAGAGAAGATTTCCCAGAGCCTGTAATCTGTGATGTCATATTGATGTGCCCCTCCATAGAGAATGAAGTTGAACAAATGCCAAAAGGTCACAGAGGGAGCAGCCAGGATAATTTTCTGGTGATCAGAATACATATTATACCATTGGAAAATACAACCACACTGAGCTGTGGCCCATTCATTGAGCCACCCTCAGGCAGCTCTTTGTTTTCTGTCCAAGAGATGTTCAAGTTCAGTATGCTGGATGCACTTTTCATCTCTGATATTGATCGGTTTACATCCAAATGTTACGCAGTTTTTAGTTTTCCAAAATGAAGGACAAGTTCTCCAATTCAAGTACCTTAGGCTGCAAATTCTCTGATGACAACACGGTAGATACGGTAGTTAAAAGAGTTGCTCTGACCTTATACACAGTGTCATTTACCATTTTAAGGCACAGTATGTTCTCATTTAGTTTTCATTGTTTTTATTTTTACTATGCACACATTTAAAATGCTCCATATTTTCCTAATTGAAATTAAAGATTGTATCTGGGAAAAAGCCAAATGCAAATAGAATAGGGTGAAAGGTGAGGATAATATGGGCCCACAGCTGGAGAGGGACCATAAAAATCTTAGCAGGGTGTATGAATTAATTAAGCCGGGCCCAGAGCAATATCCTTTCAAGGATCCCCGAATTCCTAGCTATGGCCCTGCATGATATATGACACTTTAATGAGTAAAGGGAATAGACATATTTTTGCAAATCAACCCAGAGTTGCGCAGCAGCGTGCCAGAGGAGTTCTTGCGTTAGTTTTTAGATGCAATTATTAACCACAACCTATAAAACACAATTCATTAAATTAGGCTGGATTTTTAATTGAATGAGACCTTACTGACTTGAAAAATCATTATTGTCAGTTGCTTGAGTAGTGCAGAGTTGTTGTCTAAAACTACCAAATTTTTGTTTTACTGTTTTTGTGTCTTGGGGCAGACTATTGTAGTAAAATCAGCAATAAGCTACTTCTACAAGTCTGCACGCACGCAAGGCTCTTGGGGCTATGCTTGTGCTCACTGTGAGTCTCCTATCAGCAATGAATGAAGTGTGCTATGCGTCATCTAAATGTTACTTCAGTTTGTCCTGTGGATGAAAACTCATTTTAAATGTAGTCCTAAGTCAAAATCCTTTTTACAGCAGTCAAAAACTGCCAGCATAATCCTTTATGTTGAACTTCATCAATCTCTCAAATCATTGCTTTTTAAAAACCTGAAATGTCTTAAAGAGGACATATTATGCTCAATTTCAGGTTCATATTTGTATTGTGTGCTTCGTGTGACATGTTAACATGCTTAAATGTTCAAAAAGGTCTTTATTTCAGCTGCTTTTCACCCTCTGTCTGAAACCAGAGCCCAGTCTGCTCTGACTGGTGGGATGGTCAGACTGTTATGATTGGTCAACTGCTTAGAGATCTCCCGCCCCTAAGCCTATCATGTACAATGTGTTGGAGCGCTAGCCAATAGAAGCTTCAGTGTTACATAGTGATGTCATGGAGTCCAATCGAGGAATTTCAGGCAAGGGGGGGAGTGTTTGGGAGAGAAACTCCCTCTGGAGGGAACTTTGGGATTTTGGTCCATGCAGACCATTTACATGCACCAAAACCTATTCAACACACTACAGGAAAGAGAAAACTCCAATAAGCATAATAGGGCCCCTTTTATACAAAAATGATCTGAGGGAGATATATAAATTTCAAAAAGAGATCGGATGCAATACTAAGTTAAACACATTAGGCTACAATTAGAAGTTATAATGCCATGTGTAATTAAGTGATTAAATTCCCAATATTAATACCTCACATATTGTTTACTGTTTGTGCTATCATAACATACAAAGTATATTTATATTTAAATATAAGGAACAAAAACCTGCAACAGTTGAATATCTTGTCTGTCATTGGTGAGCATGTTTTTTTGGTTTAGTGTGTTTTCGGGCAGGCTGACACTAAGAACACATGGAAGATTAAAGTGGCCGATAGGAAGTCTCTATTAAATTTGCATTAACACATTGTGTAAATCTGCTGATGATTGCCTCTCAGAGACCCCGCGGTTCGGCGTGCCATCCCCTGCTTCTGTACACTGGCCAGATGGCCACTTCAGAATGAGATTGACACAGTGTTTTAAACTGATTTCATGCTAAGTCTCAGGAGAGGGAGACAGACCATCCGCTCTGTTGGGAATCGGGATTACAAAATAGCCAATTAAAAAGGAAAGTGTTGAAATCTTGGCCTGATAAGGTGGAGATTAAATCGGTTATAGTTTATTAGGCAAAATTACTTATTAGAAACTATTCCTCTCCAAACAGATTTCCATTACCAGCACAACTCCTTTTTATCTGCACTCCTTTATCTGATGGCTGCACTCTGTAATTATGAATCCTCCAAATAGCAATTATGACACCAATTGGACAGCATTTCCTCGAACATTTCATTTACTCTCCATTATGGCTTAGATTTACCCAACATCTTGAAAATACTTCTCGGTAGAGAACAGCTGGGCCTGACCTCGCTTCTCCCTTCAAAAACATCATTTAAATTATCATGAAAATAAATGAAGAAAAAAGGAATCTCATTTCATTTGTTGCTATTGAACCTTAAAAGGAAAAATCATGTCAGATTTCTGTCCTTGTTTCCGCTGCATCCATCATGGGCCCACCCGGTGCCATGTGTAATTACTGCTAGAGAATGGCTGAGCAGATGCGAGGGCTGTGGGTGAGCCTGAACCAGGAGACTGGTCCCAGTGTCCCTGGATAACTGGTGCTCGCTCTGCTACGGAGGCATCTGTGCAGCACCTGTGGACGTAGCAGCGCCCCACCTGCTACCAAACATCAGCTGTCCTGTTTTTCCACCCAAGCCCCAGGCCTCCCCTTCAGCCTCTCCCCTAGGTCATCCAGGTCCATGAGAAAGCCCTTTCTAAGCTTTTCTCACCTTCCACTAGTTCCTCCACATTAAAGAGCTCCTGGGCTAGTCTGAGGTTGATCTGCTACCTGGAACATCCTCTGACCTCCACGCTGCTCCGCCTGCCTCCTTAAACATTGTCAATCTCACACCTGAGAGCTCAGCAGCTATTGGCGCTCTATTATACCTTCCCTCTTTACTCTAACCAAACACCAAGCTCATATCTGAAGGCAGCCGCTGGATCCCTTCATTCTCTTCTAAGGACCTGGAATAGTCGCTGAATCAGATTGATATAGATTGAAATCTTACCCTGCCTATTGTGAACAACCATTTGTATTCATGAAATCAAAGTATTTACCTCTGAGATGAGCATCTACTATGTATCTGTACATATACTGGAAGCTGAAGTGTTGATAACATGAAGCAATAATACCCGATCGCATTTCCATCTCACCTTTCATCTATGAATCTTAAAGCCCTATCCTTTTGTGTGGAGATAACCAATCCTCTGCAATGCAATACACACCACAGTAATTGCAGCGGGTAGATGTGGATTCATTAATTTCTTAGAAAATTACAACAATGCGGTCCTGACTGAATTTAATACCTGTAAACGCTACGGCACATATATGTTTTTTTTATCATCTACTTAGCATGGCTTGCATGCTAGCTGCTTAAAATCATTTCCTTTATACTGAAGAGGCTTATTCAACACTATTTTGGGGATGGAAGCGTTTGAATTTTTTAATTGGCTTTGGTGAAAGACATTTATTGTAGTAAAATAGGAGGAATATATATTTTGATCTTATTGTTGACATTTGTGGTGATCAAGGTTGAACTAAAAAAAATGTTAATGATAAAAAAATGTAAAAGGAGGGCCTCTGTATAGCTCAGATGGTAGAGCCCATATACCCATGCGGAAGACCCCGGTTTGAATCCAGTAATTTACCGTGTGTCATCCCCTTCCCCTTTCAACGATGTCACTTAACAACAATGTCACTTAAATAAAGGTTGTGCAATAAAAAAAAACTACTAAAAAAGTAACATGTTAAAATTTGGCCAACCAATCTGGTGAAATGGCAGCAATGCATTAAATCTAATAAAGAATCACAATATTTTTGACACTTTAGTAGCCTCAGTGCTTTTGAGTCTGACTAGTTACTGTTGGCAGGCCTTTAAAGTTACAGTGCATGCAGTCCATCAGGCTGTTGGCCACACTGTTTTAATCTGTTGTTGCCATATCCAGAAGAAAAAAATGCTTCAGCTGTTCAATCAAATCAACAAAATGGCGTAATGAAAAACTGGCATTGTTTCATTGTACCATCTATGGCATAATAGCATATGTGATGCTGCTGCCTCTGGTCATTTTCATATGCATGCTCATATGTTACTCTATACAGAGAAAATAAAGAGGGGGGGGACTTCAGCTGTTGGAGCTCTCAGTGCAGATATTGCACAAAGCTTTGTGATAAGGGATATTGGGAGACCCTATTTGATTTCATTAGATGGAAAATTAGATGAAAGTCCGCATCTCAGAGGACACTTAGCAGTGCCTCTGGCAAATTGACAGACATAATGCTGTTTGATTTGCAACCAAAACTGAACAGCTGAGGGTTTGGTTAAACAAATAATATTCTCCTTATTGATAAAGAAAACATGAAGAGGAAGATCACATTATAGAAAACAAGCATGGCATAATATTTTATATGCATCTGCGGTATAATGTTTACGAGGCATTTACCAGAATAAAGCGTGTATGACTGTATGACATAAAGATGTTTTTAAAGCACGCCTAAGCGCACTTGATATTCTGTCCATTTAAAAAATGTAGATATCAAAAGTGTGGCCGTGTTCTTTCTGAGGATCTATAATGACTTAATAACTTTTTAAAACATTTTTCAGTCGTAAAGCTATCTTACAAGGACTTTTCATACATGACCTCTAAAATGATCGGACATTAAAAAGATTAATGAACACTTTTGCATGAATAATACAAATTCAATAAGATTCCGTACTTATCGGTGCACTGAAACAATCATTGCGGCTATTCCTGTTCTCCAAATCACTTTGATGTAGTCAATTCTTAAACTAATGGCCCATCCTATGCATAGTGGCCTTTTGATGAGGACAATTGTGGCTTTTTGCACAATTACAGATCACATTTGCCAGCCCCGGCGCACAGATTTGTTTTCACATGGTGTTCTGGGCTGAGTGGCTGTCAGGGTCTTCTTTATTCATCCGTAGCTGACAATCATACTTTATTGAGAATGGAAAAGTGACGGCTAATTGATTTTACAGTGATACCGATGGAGAGACAATGAATGTGCCATCAATTCAATCCGCTATTTAATGGTTCCAATTTAGTCTGTAAATGCTCACTAAACTAATTTCACTGGGTGCAGCAATCTGAAAAGCTATCATATCTCTAATCTCCTCCTATATATTCATAAGGAAAAGGGAATTTAGTCAATTCCAAGGTGTGGAGATGATCTGTTAGCGCAGTGTAAATGTTTAGAACGCGGCAATTGAGTTCATTTATAAGGATATGAAAAGTTTTATTGGCAGGGTCAGTGGAGTGGAACTGTTGGATAATAGGCAGTTACCGAGAAGTGTTTGAAGGCTATGAAGCATAGAGATGTAGGGAATAAAATGCCGGGACATACCGTAATCGGAAGCTAAACTGAAATTCTGAAACGGCACGGCTGTTAGATTCCCACTGATAAAAGGTTCAGTGGCAGAGGCCATTGCTATTCAACCATCTATTTATTTTCCTCTGTGCAAGCTCTTCAATTTTGGCTAAAAGTGGGAAGCAGTGAGCCGCATATGCCAATGTGGTGTGAGATGGTGATGTGGATGCAATGGGCTCTATTTTTCCATCAGAGCGTTTCCCATACCCAATCATCATCGGATATGGCTTTGCCTCACAAAGAGAACAGGATGTTAATATGACTATTCTCTCAATAAAGGGAAAATACACAGAAGTCTTTTTAAAGATGAGTTCATTCAATTCACGACACAATTCACTGCCTATCATTGTGGCCCCAATACTTCTTTCTCTTCGTCTGTCATTTCCCTTTGTTTTAGCCCCATCTCCCTATTTATTTCTCCCTCTTGGCCTTACATGAACAAATGCACACCATGCATACAAACATATCATCTCTCCCTGCTACCCTCCTCCTTTTCTCCAAGGTCTTGCCTTTGTTACATCCCTGCTTTGTTTATAGGTTGCATGCATTTAAGGTCATACAGGTTTTTAAAAATGCAGTTTCCTCTGTGTGGTATGTCATGTCACCTGGATAGTTGTCAGCTGGGACGTCTCTGATCACATCTCGTCACTATGGAGAGATCCCATCCGCAACCCCCTAGAGGGTCCCGCTCTGCTCTGAGCAAAGACCATTCCCATCCCGCTGCTGTTTGTTTACGAGCTGCCGTTTAGACACCCATTTAGGCTATTTGAGCAGTAATGCATGTTAGACTAAATAGAAGGAATCAGGGTTACAGAATTTGCTTGTTATCCAAAATGTAATCCTAAAATGAGATCCCCACTTTGACAAAATCTGCAATGATAATTTGAAATCATAAATGTTAATAAAGTGGTGAAGACATGTAGAGTGATGTCCCGGTGGATGTGCACAGCGCGGCTAACGTTGGCAATTAGTCTAGAAGAGAGTATTCCTCGTTGGGATGCAGAGACGTGAGAGATGTTGGTGTCAGAGCGCCATGATTAGTTTACTGTGATTTCCTTTTGGGGATGGGAGCCCTACATGCATGTATGTTCCCATGAGGACCAAATGTAAATATACTAGATATATTGTCAACACTTCAACCTTTAGCAGGTTTTTTGTCCCTCCCTGAAATATTGATGAAAAGCTTTATTTTCATTGTATCACATGCTCAACCTCCTAAGTCATTCCTTTCTTGACAGATGATGGGTCAACAACTGTTCTTTTTAAAACAAAACACATAAACAAATTGCATTCACAGAGTAATTTGACTTGTTTTGAGTTCAAAGTGTAATCCTATACAACATCTTGCAGCGTGCCTTTGGTAATTTTACCGAGGTGCAAAATCATTTCTTTATTCATAAATTAAAATTGGAATGTAATAGGCTCTTCTTTCTTTTTGAGGGACTTGATTAAAATATCCATTATGAGATCAGCTCTTTAGTTTCTGTGTTGTGGATTACTTTTATCTCGGCAGACATAAATTATGGAACTCTGCTCTTTGAGGTAATTGCCTGAAATATATTCATTGTCCCATTCTTTTCGCACATATCCCGGCAACATTTCTCCCATAGCTCCGATCTCAACCCAGATTTTTCATTTTCTCATGATTTCAACTCGCATCAGGACCGAATAGCCGCCATTAAACTTTAATTTTTTTATTTCTGTCGTTTATTTTTCTCACCGGGGCAATTGGCTGCTCTGATATTTGACCAGCATGATTTGCACAGGTTTGTGAGAGCCAGTGTAACTTGGAAAGGTGCCTTCAGTTTGTTGATGAGAGCAATGGCACCATGACCCGAATTTGGCTGCTGTTGCCAAATAAGGATGCTGCGGCAGAGGCAGGGAAAATACCTTTAATCCCCGACAAACAAGCATCTTTGGCTGCGAGTGGTTTTTGTGTTTGGCGGTGAATCCAATCGAGGGCCAGGGTTAAACGGAGGCCTCTGAGTAGCCAGGCGAGCCCAGCTCAACATAGATAAGGGTGATCATGCTGAAAATGACTCATAGGTAAGACCCCTATCTCTGGATACCCAGCTAGAACAAGCTTTATCAAGCCTCGTCCTGATCTGGATCTTAAAGACCAAACTGCATGAATTCCCCCAGCAGAGAGGTTATGTAGTGCAGAGATGGATGCTTTTGAGATGGAGGGCTTACCTTTAGCCATATGGACCCTAGAATTGCCAGAAGAGGTCATTTTCAACTTACAGATCCAAACAAATTATCAATTTATTTATCTCTTTCCCCAACATTCCCCAAGAGGGATTTGGCAGTAACATTCCCTGGTTGGCCAGGAATTTGGATTTAGCATTTTCCCTAATCTGGCACATATGATAAGGATTGTTTATAACATGATAATGCCATGTTTGTCTGCCCGATAAACAATAAAATAAAAATAATAAAATGCAATGCTATTTCCAAGCGTGGTTGAGATCTGGTTTTAGCCCTGTCTCCTGTAATTTCATTTCAGTTTAAAAAGATGACAGGCGCTGATTGAAGGCTTTTGCTTTCCATTATATCCTTCTGCTTCACCATGAACACATTGTACATCAAAGCAGCCGGCTCAGGTCATCTGAGTGTGTGGTGCTTAAGTGCACAAACCCCATTTTCAAATTTATTTCAATAGTGGAGAGGAGATAACAGTGTTTCGGCGATTCAAGAGTATTCCCTTTCAAATCACATCATCCAAGTCCCAACACACTTGACTCTGGATTAGAAGAACCAGATTAAAAACCTCAATTTAATTAGAGTGAATGGATAGATCCACCACTTGAAGGAGCAATAAGTAAGGTCCCACTTATAGAGAGATATCTGCCGGCAAACTGAGGTCTACACACCCCAGGTAAAATTGAAGATGTAATCTTTCCAGTGCAAGAATAAACTCCTCTGGCTGCCAGCCGGGGATACACAAAGCCTCATGATGTGCCCCGCTTTCCAATCACAGGCTGAAGCCTTGTTGCCCTAATGTAGATCAATTATAGGGCAGAAGAGTCACTGTCACATGTGATTCACAATATCAATTTCATGCTCTTGGAAACAGTTTGGCAAGTGTTCCCTCTTTTTACATCTGCTAACCAATCGGAAGGCAACATGTCAACGTGAAAGTCAATTTAATGGTGTGACAGTTAACCAGTGAGTGCAATGTAGAGGAGATTTTCCCAGCAGTCTTTGTCTGTCATGGCCTGATATTTATTTATTTGCAGCATAACCCCGCACAAATAAAATGTCACATCTCATTTACACATCCCACCCTTTTGTGATGCAAAGATTCGCTTTAAATGCTAACTGTGGGGACCGCTCGGGCTGATTAAAGAACCCTTGAAGCATGCTGAATAATATACTGGATGTTTAGAGAGGAACAGCGGACATGTTGGAGAGCTGAACATCCCCAAATATTCGTTCTAAATGAATAACAGAAAATAGTAACCAATCACTCATGGCTCACACTGATGCTGGTGGTTGATGGCAAGAAGAAGAAAAAGATCATTGTTATTACGGGCTTGACGTTAAGATCAAATGTTCACGTTATATATATATTTAATCCATACACAAAGCCATGGGTTAAAGAAACAACTCAACATTTTATGGGGGGTTATTTCGCGAAAGGAAGTAACTTCTCCCTACACAAACCTGCATAAAACGCTGAAATGCCGAATTTGGTTTTAGTACACATCAAACAAACATCATGTCATTGTGTCTTCATAATTCAGACACAACAGTGATATCAATTGTATGATCTAATGTATGTCTTCAAAGCAAATAAGCGAAGTTTGAGCATTGTGGGTTTAAAGAACAAATATAGGCAAACAGAAATTAGGCTACCTCAAACAGTATGACATTATAACACCTTGACTATCAAACATATAATGTATTATCTCGGGAGGCCCACTGAGCAAAAACAAGATGTAACAGTATTCCTCAGTGTCCATGTCCTCCCAGAATCACATAGACAACAGAGGCTGCTGATTTCTATGTGTCCGTATGAGACCAAGCTGTGGTGCTCTCAAGAAAAGGACAAGATGCTCTCCTCATCCTCGGAGGCACAGGTTTTGAAAATAAACATGCAGCGGTGCCAAAGCCATTTCACATTCTGAAAAGGCGACAGTCCACTAATCTATGAATAGGGCGCCGAGGAACCCCGGTGACAAATGTTATCTCAGCGTGGCATAGAGGGTTCAAACCCATTCAGCCCCCAACTCACAGGCCACTGCTAAGATTATGTCACCATAATCCCCAAGCAGGCTTTTTTGTTGCCGAGATGGGCAGGTGATTCTATGTGTGAGCAAAACAGCAGTGCAAGGGCAGCAAGGAGAAATTATTATTTATTCTTGGCATGACAATAGAGGTTTGGATAGTCAGAGTGTTGTCACATTGTATGTACACATTTGAGGTTTGGGGAGATGTAATTCCAAAGGTATAAAAAATACTGTAGAAGATTGTGTTTTCATATCAGACCTTACTTTTTTGCCTTTTATCAGTTAGGGGGTATATGGGAAGAGGGAACTAACGTTTTTGGGTTTATTGATAAAGTCTGTGTTTTTTTTCGTATTGGTGTTCAAACATGTTTGCATTGTTCGGACGTAAAAAGCAATTGGACACGTGGGGGATGGGAAGAGGTCATCGTAAATGGCAAAAAGTGCTTTCTGATCCCAAAGGAGACACAACTTCCTGTTAAAAGGCCGTTTTAATTGATTGCTATGGAACTATTGACAACCTTAAAGCAGATGGGTATTATAATAACCTTTCTGCTCACACACAGGAGACATACAGTTAAAGAAAATTCCCCAGTTCACTAGCACCTTTGTGGGAAATACAAAACAGCCTTTCAGCTACTGATGAATTCACCAGCCTAACGTGATTTAATTGGGTTTGTATTGCCTTTAATATAAATGATGATGCGGCCTTGGATGAGGTCACTCACAGGGTTGTGATTCGATGCAAAGTAATTGAAGTTCCCTCATTTGGAGAAGGTTTGGGGAATTAATCGCTGGACGCTCAAGGACACTGAACCAAGATGTCCAGAAATAAGACAGGATTAATTGAAAATCTTAATTACTTTCTAAGGGCATAAACATCTCAATATCAATTAAAATGTGTTTCCACTGCACTTAGAGGATATGAGGTGCTGCAGTTAATTAGATGTGGAGACTGACGGGTGAGCTCACCGGTTTTCAATGTAAGCCCTTCAATTGAACTGCTATGATTTAAGGGCATAAATAATGCATGTGAGGCTTTACTTTCAGTCTTTTTTGAGCATTTTTATACCTGTTATGTGAAAATGTTCAGAGTCACTAATTCAAAGTTGAACAAAGTTGAAGGTTAGATAGATAATATAAAGCAAGGCGTATTCGGGTTATAATTCGAGTTTCTTAAATTATAGAGTGCATATTAAGCAGAGTTATATGACTGGGGCCAACAGGGAAATAATATCCTCCAGCCGCTTCGCTAGTGCTGCGCGGTTGACTGAGCAGATAAAAGCTTGGGTGGAAATGGCTAGTGGATGAGGAAATGTTTTGGAGGTGTAACAGTGATTGTTATTCAAGGGACACCCTTCTACCAGAGCCGGCAGGGTGGCCTTGAGGCCTGTCTGTCATCTCACTGAATTTCACACTTCCTATTTCTTCCTCGTATTTATTCATTTATCTATCATTCTTCCTAATTCCAGTTTATCTTTTGGGAATTGTTCAAGGCCCCTTTTGTTTCACTGTATGTTTTTCCGCCCATCCTCCTCCAGTAGCCACTGCTTTTCTGCTTCAGCTGAGAAAGAGGACCAGTCATGAGCCATTTAACCATGGGAAAGCAGGAGGCCCCTCTAAACTGGTATTTCTGAACCAATCTAGGTAGTGTATACGAATTGCAGAGTAACAAATGGACAGTGGAAGGGGTTTGTAATGGTGATTAGAGTCTGAAATTGGTTCAGATTTACAGTGTCAGTCAGAGATGGAGAGAGAGGAATAAGCAGTCTAAGCGGTCTAATGGATCCATCAGCTTGCTTCGGCTGCTCAGTGGGCCGAGTGGGGTCACCAGCCATCCGCAGGCACCACAAAAGCACTTCAATTTTGTTAGGAAATGTATCAATTTAACTGACTCGAGCGGCACACTGAAAACCTAATGAATCTGGACTCAATTTTCCAGCACACTGCCTCTGTGAACCAGAGGAAACAATGTTGGTGGTGAAGGGGTGAAGTCAGGCCGTCCTGATTGGCTGGCTGTGACTTCCCAGCCCTCGCCACGACCAGTCAGGAAAACAGGGGCAGGCCTCCGTTTATCTAGCGATAGTGGCAACACTGACTGCTGTCACTCATCTAACAATCACGTCATTAAAGGTAAATTGGCTTCTATTTCACCAGGATGATAATGCTAATTGAGTGGCAAAACATAATACCAGGAACTGTTGTGTGCCGTTAAGGGGAGGAGGGGGACAGATTAAATGGCCATACAATAGTGGGCGTCAGGCATGGCAGATGTTGCTTTGTGCTCAGGACTGCATTGACATATCTCTTGCTTGTCAGGCCGGGGCTTTAGAAGAGACTTACAGGACAGGGGACCAGATGGTCTCATACAGAGGCTGAATAAAGCAGTTAAACAGCGGCACAGTTTAAAGACAAGTCAGATACCAGGAATGGGCTAGTTGGTAAATAAAAAAAGAAAGAGTGGGACTGCTTTATCGATCCAACTACCTCCAGCCAGACCTGACTGCTGGCTAATGAAGGGACTCTGGTCCGTGGTTAGGAATTTTTTTTAGCACCGGCCCTCCTCGCCGCTCACTCTCTCTTTAGTGGAGCTGTCAAGCTGCTTTCTCCTATTGGCTGCAGAACCACAGAATTAGGGGCCAGCTCATAGCCGGGGTCAAGGAATATGGTTAAATGGCTTGCATTCTCTTCACGGGAGTTTATTCCTGTAATAGATAGAATCTAATGTTGCATAAGTAGATTAACTGACGCCCATGTGGCGGATTACGTTGACACTATTTTAATGATATGGCACACCTTGGCTGTGTGTCAAGTGCATCTGTAGTTTGTAATGTGTAGAACTGTGCACGTCTATACTTACAGAGCATAATATAATGCTCGCTGTCAGGCTGTTATGGAGTTGAGAGGCTGCCCCTCCACTTGACCTCACCATTATGGTGAGCACTGATCTCATTTGACAAGGCCGGCTGGAGCAGCCCTCAATGTCTGACAAGTCTTTGGAGAAAATCCTCCTCAATGCAGTATTAATATTAAATGGAAAGAGAGTGGAGGTCCAGTGGTAATCACTGAGCATCAGATCCACAGTATCAGACTTATGCTGAAGGAAGAAAATACATGTATTAGAGCTGGTTATAATCATTGCATGTGTTCCAGGGAGGAAACTGCATTTTCCTGACTCCTTCTTACAGCAAAATAAATCCTGATAAATATAACACCATATTGACCAAGAAAAAAGATCCTCTATAAATTGTGTCACATGTAAACTGTCCACGTCAAGGGGATTTATCTTCAAATCTTCTAAGACAGTATATTATTCAGTCAATGTTTCCCTTGTTGTATTTGACTGGCTATTATTTATAAGACTGTTACCGCCCAAATCAAACTGAGATTGCTACTAAAGAAAGAAGAAATCATGGTTTAGACTATGCAATCTCTTTTGATAAGCGGGACATTTAGATTACTTATGATCTTGCCAAAGTGTGATGTGGGACTACTGGATATTTCGCTGTCGTTTCTATTTTTCCTCAATGAGATCAGAACGGGGGCTTTGTTTATTTCAGCAGGAACAAACATAAACAGACAGATAGATTTGTGTCGAAGCCCCACGGAAAAGAGAAGTTAGAGATGCTATTTTACAGGTTCGCACTGACTATTTTATTTTTTCTCTCCTGTCCATCCCCTAGGTGTTTGACTGTGAGACATTTAATCGAGGGACTAGCAGTTTCATGTCAGTAACAAAAATCAAATAATGCAGGATGATTTACTCCCCCTAGCAACTAGGGAGCATACTCTTAGCAACCAGCCAAGCCCCGGGCTTCGGTGTAATCAGCTTGAAAATATTTCAATTATTGTGTTGATTTTAGTGGATTTGAGAGGCGGCTGGTGTGCGCCTTAGTACATTCAGCCCATGACCTGCAGAGGAAGGCATTGATTTAAACAGGTGTCAGAAAGGAAATGTAGAGGCAATTTAAATGGGAATAGGATAGCAAAGTCATTGAGCATTGTTCAGTGCATGTGTGACATCCACCCGATGCTGCCAAATCAATGCAGCTCAGCTGAACTCAAAAATCTACCTGGAGGAATCATCTATCTGCCATGGGCCACTGGAGCAAAAGGATTGCTTTTCTCTTCCTGCGTAGCCATGTCTCCTCTGTTGTTTGTACAACATAAAATGAGACTCTTTAGCACATTCAAATGATTGAAGACTAATTGATTCTGTCACTATAATGGTTCACAGTGTAAAACAGTGGGTATATCTTTCAGTAAGATGAAGGGTAACAGGCCATCCACATGTCTTTCAATGTGAAAATACTTAGTGGTAATATAACACACTGTAAAACCCAATGAGTTCACAGTACTCATAACTTATGTGGAAAAATATTACATCAATATATTTAAGTCAACTAACTTGTTTTGTTTTTTATAAATACTTTTTTTTAAATAAAAGTACTTAAAGTTAAAAGCTTACATTATTTATTTTATGTACTTAAGTAAACCTTTTTTTTTAATATGGATTAACATATGTAACCAATGTAATCCATAATCAATTATTTTGAAGCAAACTCAAAATATATATATTTGTAAATTACTGTAAATGATATTTTTGTATTATTATGTATTTATTCAGTCTTAAATTGTTAATCCAGTTATGTATTGGGACATTTGCAGATATATTGAATACAATGTGGGTAAGGCCTCAAATAAAGACGAGGTATATTATTACATGCATTGGTTTTTAAACTTTATCGCAGCTACACTTCATTTAAAGACAAATATAGCCTTTTTATTTATAATATTAATCTTATAGCCATCCTTTTTACCCAATCGGCTGTATGAATCAAAGGTTAATAAAACAATTTTAAGTGATTTCTCTCACATTGCAAAGTAAATCATTGTTTGTCTGTATAGTTCAAATGTCAAAGTTTAATGCTATAAAGTAATTGTATGTGAAGAACTTTATTGCTTTTCACGTTATTTTTTTCTCTGAGGCTGTCGTGATATTTTCATCTTTGAGGGGGCTTTATTTAAATAACAGAAATTGTACCATACCATACAGCAATTAAATGTGTTGCACTTGTTTTGTGCTGCCACTGAGTATCTTGGATTTACTGCTTGATTCAAGCCTCATGTCGATAACAAAGCACCCGCTGTTACAATGTGGGCACGATGAGTAGGTGTTATTTGTTATGTGAGCGTGTGTACTGTGTTTCAAGCTCGACTCATTTGGAATATAGGAATTACTATACTGTGGCACAAAGTTCAACATTTATTGAAAAAACTGAAAATGTAAAAGCATGTCTTTGAATTTAATAAGTATTTAGTTGATAATATACAACCTCATTTGCAATTTCTCAAGTAGAGTCATTTGTTTATTAAATCTTAAAACATTTTTTTTAAATTTAATTTATTAAAGTCAATACTTTTGTAGACAAAAGAAGAACAGAGAAACCAGTGTTCCACCATAGAACAGGGCTAACAAAAAGGTAACCAGTTTGTTAATACTCTTTTTTTAAAGACTCTTTTTAATGATGATATCAATTAAATCAATTGAGGTGACATAATTAATATAATTCCACTTGTTCCCAGAGCAGAGTCGGTTCCAAAAGCAGAAGGGAAATAGCGTGTCTAGGGTTATAAACATCATCTTTGAGTGCTAGCATGGATAGCATGCATACAACCGCAGACACGTTATAAAAGATGCATCCCTTATAAAACATTACTTTCATTAACCTTTGTATATGTCATGGCTCACTACAGACAATTTTTCCTGAATGAGAGTTCAATCCTACACTGTAAAAACTGTTGCTTTGGTAAAAATTCAAAAAAGTGTCAACCGTTTCCAAGCAATTTTAAGAGTTTAGTCAACTTTTGCATTTTTTGAATTGGTGAAACTTCCTTTTTTAGTTTTCCTCTACTCAAGAACGTGTTACTTTGCTAAAACTTAATGTGTCAACAGTTTCCAAGCAATTTTAGGAGTTGGGTAAACTCACTAATGTGATTTTTTTCTGCATGTGAAAAGATGAGTTGAGCCTACAATTAAAAGCCAAGACATGAAGTGTAACCAATGCAAATAACAATCTGCTAAGAACCAAATAAGACAAGAATAAATAAAAAATATTATAAAACACAATTGAGTTGTCGGAATCTATCACAAACTCTTCCTGATTTCAATCCAACCTTTTAAATATTTGATAGCATTGCAACATTGCAGATTAAACAGATTTAAAAAAGGGAACGTTATGGACATGTTAATACATTTTATTAAAATGTGATTATTTCAAAACAGTTTTCATAAAACAGTAACAAGTTTGTTTAAAAGCACAACACATAAACATACATGGAGACAAATGGTTATTACTTGATGGTTATTCCAACTGCATCTGGCTCGTGGGCAGCGTATAACTTGCTGTGCATCACAAGCCTGTTGCACTTCAGCCTCGGCTGTTCCCTGTATATAGAAACGAAACACTAAATTGAGTACAAATCAGGACACACCATGTGTTCTCCTCAACAAAAATCTAATCCGTCTTGAAATCAAAACGAGTACAGCCAGTTTACATTAGCTGTTAACAGGCGGTAACAGAGGTGCTATTGACATACACAAGGGGTTTAAGTCATCAAAAAAAAGGCTGGTTTGCAAGTAAATGAACCACATGGACATGTTATGAACTATATCAAGACTAACTACTTATTTTTAACCCCATCTCATGCTCAGAGATTTACATAAAGTGGCACATGGGTCCTAGAATAAATAAGAACAGACGATTATTTCAACTTTTATCTTGATAAGTGAGAGTGCAGGCCAGTCTACATGAACGAAGGGCAAGGCACGTTTCTGTCCAAAGGTTCCATGATGGAGTCGATAAAGTTTTAAAATATCACTTTGAGTGGTGACACTACACTGAAAAAAAGGGGAAAGTGGGGTTGTTCAATTTGCAAATATGCATTGAATATATGAAACATAATTTATTCATGTTTCTCGTCGAAACATGAATCAATCATGTATAACTATTTTAATCTTGAGGGGTGTGCATTCTATAAGTCTCAATCATGTTAAGAAATAAGAAAAAAGTTTGTTTAGCTCTGTAACTACGCCCACTGAGCACATATGTCAGCAGCTTGCTCTGCAGCTGATTACTCAGCTTCTAATTATTATTTACAAATATTTTATTCACAAATTAATATGGTCGGACTCAAACCCGTGCTTTAATAGTTTCGTAATTGAACCTGAACAATATGGCTCTTTAATGGACAAGATGTAAAGCAGAAAAAAATTGCAAAATAGATTTATTTTTTAAAATGTGAAGCTTTTTCTTTTTTAAACAACGGAGGGGGGGAGGGGTTCTACCATTTTTTCTTCCCGCATCGGAGGAGTAAGCTGGTTCTGTCCCGAGAACATCTCTACAAGGTAAAAGCTATTTAAAGTTATTTAATGTCATCAAATGTTCGTCATAGTTACAGGTTATCACAAGACGCATTGTTTGCAAAAAGCAGAGTTCACATTTGCTGTTACAACGAGCAACGTAAATATAGCTGTCAATTTGTAAACATTGTCATTCACTGGTGTTAGCTAGGATAAAGCCATGAAAATCATAAGGTGAGTTTATATTGATTGACTTGTGTTTAGCGTGTTTTTTTATACTGTGACTATTTGTAGAGCGTAAGTCCGGCAGTTGCTTGATTTACAATATTTAAAACTATTAACCTTGCCCAAGGTTACGCACATTAAACCGGGCTCAGTGGGGAGGGGGAGTCATCCCAGCTAGAAATTTTTGATTCTAAAAACATTCTGAGAATGTTACATTCATTGTTCTAAGAATGTTTTCAGCGGGAAGTTTTCTTTTGGTTCTCAGAACGTTCTTCTGAAAGGTAGGATAACCTTCTCTAAAAACATTCTTAAAATATTTGGTGATAACATTGTTAGAACATTATGCCCTACTATTCTTAAAACGTTTTCAGCGGGAAGTTTTTGTTTGGTTCCCAGAATGTTCTTCTGAAAAGTAGGAAAACGTTCTCTAAAAACATTCTTAAAATGTTTGGTGATAACCTTCTTAAAATGTTTTTGATAACATTGGTAGAACATTATGCCCTACTATTCTTAAAACGTTTTCAGCAGAAGCTTTTATTTTGGTTCCCAGAATGTTCTTCTGAAAGGTACCATAACATAAAGACATAATATTCATGTAATTGTTCAACTCAAAATTCCTGGGTAAGTGGACTGACCACTGTGGTCATTAGGATGATTTTGATAGTTTACTTAACTATTGGAATTTGACTCTTAACACATGTAAAAGGATGACTCGGAATCAACTGGTGAAAGTAACATTTGTTTATTAGAAAAGGGGAGCTGGGAGTGGAGGTTGGTTATGGCAGCAGTGGGAAACAGTTGTTCCAGGGTGGAGAGGCCTGGCTGGTCTTGGGAGTGTGGAAGGCCTTGGATTTGTCCTGAGAGAGACATACAAATGAGTGTGAGGCAAAAGCAGGCAAAATTGTCAAAGAATATGCTGGTAAAAAGCTAGAGCGGCACGCAACAAACCGTTCACGGCAACAATCTGGCAGGGAATGAGTGCAGGCTGCAGGCTTTCATAGTGTGGCTGATGAGCAGGTTGCAGGTGTGGTTGATTGGAGATTGCTCCCAGCCGTGTAGAGCAGACCAGCCGGCAGAGAGAGAGACACACAGTAGAAACAAACACATACAAACACTAACAGGGCTTTCAGGGACGGGCAGTGACAGTCGGTCCGTCCCTCTATATGTCTTTCGGTCTCAAATCTAAAGGGTGCAATAACGATTTTTATCCAATATGCATAAACAGCGGACACTGTTTATATGCAGCCCTCACAAAGCACACACGGCCAGATAGCTTATCCAACAGTTAGAACCTAGTGTGATTATTTTCGGATATTTTACATATATGATATTATGAATACTGTGGGCCTACATACCTTGGTGTGATTATAAGCGCATGTGAGTGAATATTGGCATGCATAAATTTGTTTGTATGCGTCCTATTCATTGTCTCAATGCGCTTATACATCTTAAGAAAGTTATCACCAAAAATGTTAAGAATGTTTTTAGAGAACGTTATCCTACCTTTCAGAAGAACATTCTGGGAACCAAAATAAAACGTCCCGCTGAAAACATCCCTAGAACAACGAATGGTAACAAACATTTCTAGCTGGGAACTCACACATGCCACTGCAAACATGTAATATCTGCTTACAGCTTATCATAAATTACGTGTTTGTTTGTTTTTTTCAAAAGGAAAATATGGTGACATCAGATTTTTTTTAAAACATTCTTTTCAAACAAATGCAACAAGTTTGTTTTTTAAAGCGCTCTAGAAATAAATCTGACGTTGACCATGACCATGTTAATATTTACCATAACAGGAACGTTTTATAAAAAAAGAATAACATCCTGAAAACATTTTCAGAATGTTTCTTGGAGAATGTTCTTCATTTGTTATCATGTAACATTAAAGGAACGTTTTATAAAGAACATCTTTAATGTGTTACCCAACAACGTCCAAAACACATCCTTAGATTGTTGCAGGCAAAACGTTCCACCTTTGTTAACATATCACATTAAAGGAACATTTAAAAAAACACTTTCTGTCATCTCAGGCCTCAATAATATCCTGAAAACATTTTCAGAATGATGCTTGGAGAATGTTCTTCATTTGTTATCATGTAACATTAAAGGAACGTTTTATAAAGAACATCTTTAATGTTTTACCCAACAACGTCCAAAACACATACTTAGATTGTTGCAGGCAAAACATTCCACCTTTGTTAACATATCACATGAAAGGAACATTTTCTAAAACACTTTCTGTCATCTCAGGTCTCAATAATATCCTGAAAACATTTTCAGAATGATGCTTGGGGCTGAACATCCGACTGTGAAGAATGTGGTACTGCACATTGGAACAAATGATGTTGTGAAACAACAGTCAGAAATGCTGAAAAAAGACTTTAAATGTCTGTTGGAAACTGTCAGCTCTCTAAATGCAGAGGTGTTCATCAGTGGCCCTCTACCGCCAGTCAGAAGAGGAGTGGAGAGATTCAGCACACTGTTTGCACTGAACACCTGGCTTTCAACTGCCTATACTGACCATTCTGTCTATTTTATTGACAATTTTAACTTTTTCTGGGATCGCAGACATCTTTATAAGGCAAATGGAGTTTGCCTGAACAAGTCAGGAGTGAAATTGTTTATCTCTAACATATTCAACTGCCTGCGTCATCAATCTGTTCCCTCTGCCAAGGACAAGCGGCATGAGGAACAGGAGAAAGACAAAACACATTGTGCAGAAAACCTTGAAGAATTATAACTGCACCCGCCTGAGGAATGTTCTGATTATGGGAGACCTATGACACAAATGGAGGAGTCTCCACTGCCCGTCACCCCCCCTGTCAACGCCTTTGAGGATACTCTTCATTTATCCCCCAGCTCTCTCTACTCTCCGCTCACCCTTTCACCCTCGTCCTCCCCCCTGGAGTTCAATGACCGCATGAAGGCAATACGCAGGGTTGGCAGAATGTCCTTTACCCCCGCCCCTCAACGACGCCCACCAAAATCACTGAAGCAGAGACGCGCACCATCTCCCCTGGCTTCATCACCATGCCTACCACAATCATCCAAACCAAAACAATACAAGGAAGATGGAAGCAGATTTCCAAACCTCCCTTCCTACAGTGTAGACCTCACCCTGCCCTCCTATGATGAGAGGAGCAGGGTGGTGGGTCCTCCCTCCCCTTCAAAGCCTGATCGGGATGTGTGTGTACAAAACGCTGCAAACTGATATTTGCTGGGTCCAGGCTCAAGGGCGTATGGCACTCAACTTTTTCCAGGACATGCCAGGGGCCTGCCTGCCTGTAGCTTTGCCGATATCTGTGTTGATAGGTAATAGATTAAGAGCAGTGAATCATCTTAGATACAGGAAGCGCTCAATATTTGTGTGGGTTTATCAAATTTAGCAGTGATTCCATGTCAGCCACAGCTTGTTACAAAAAACCTGACTGATAGTGTGTTTAACGAACTTAAACTAGCTTTATTACATGTCAGGTCTTTGGCAGGAAAAACATTTTTAATCAATGATTTTATCACTGAGCACAATCTTGATTTTATGTTTTTAACAAACTTGGATTGAACAAAATAACAGTGCAGCTGTTGTTATTGAATCAACCCCTCCCAACTTTAGTTTTATGAGTCAGGAAAGAATACATAAGAAAGGGGGTGGAGTTGCTATTCTGTTCAATGATTCCCTTCAATGCAGGAAGATATCTTATGGGAACTTTGCTTCTTTTGAATATGTGGCCCTTCAGCTGAAATGCTCCTCTTGAGCTCTGTTCCTAAATATCTATAGACCACCCAAATACTGTGCAAGCTTTTTTGATGATTTTACCGAGTTGCTGTCCATAGTGTGTATTGACTTTGACCGTCTAGTCATTGTTGGTGATTTTAACATCTATGTTGACAACCCCCAGGACAGAGGGGCTAAAGAAATGTTTTGTGTTCTTGATAGCTATGGACTGACTCAGCATGTGACGGAGCCCACGCACAATAAGGGGCACACTCTGGACTTAATTATCTTAAAGGGTCTGAATATCTCTAATGTTGTGGTGACTGATGTTGCACTCTCTGACCATTCCTGTGTTTTCTTTGAGAGCTCTATTTCTGTTCACAAATTTTTTCAAAAAGAGGTAACCACAAAGCGATATTTAACTGAAAATAAATACTAGGGAAATGTTTACTCAGAATTGTTCTTCCGCACTCGCCCCTGCTAACATCTCAGTAAATGAGCTAGTAGATCATTTTAATTCAAAAATTCAAAATGTTATAGGTGCCATTGCTCCAACTAAGGTAAAGGAAGTGACTGGCAAGAAAATATCTCAATGGAGAAAGGCCATGACCGTGAAAACAGAGAAAAGAGAATGTTGAAAAGCTGAACACAGGTGGCGAAAAACAAATCTCCAGGTTCACTTTGAAATCTATAAAGAGAGACTTGGCCTTTATAATTTGGAATTGAAAAATGCACGACAGTCTTTCTTCTCTTACATCATTACCAAAAACAACGCACGTGCCTTGTTTGCTACCGTCGACAGACTAACTAACCCCCCAGTGTCAGTAGCCTCTGAATTTTTATCCAACAGGGCGTGCAATGATTTTGCCTGCTTCTTCACTGACAAAATTCAGAAAATCAGACAAGCAGTCAGTGCCTCTGCATCAGGTACAGCAAATGTGTTGTCCCTATGTCCACCTAATATCAATTCAGACATCATGACACAATTCCATCAAATTAATGATAAAAACCTAGAGGACATTATTCAACTTCTGAAATCCTCCTCCTGCTGCCTTGATATTATTCCAACAGGATTTTTCAAAGATGTTTTTGCTTGCATGGCCTCAGATCTACTTCATATAGAAAACAAATCTCTTCACTCAGGTATTTTTCCACAGGACCTGAAAACTGCAGTCATTAAACCGCTCTTAAAAAAGAATAATCTAGATGCTTCAGTAATGAACAATTACAGGCCCATAGCAAACCTGCCATTTCTAGGTAAAATCATTGAAAAAGTTGTTTTTCAACAGTTGAGTAACTTCTTGAATTTAAATAACTGTTTCGATGTGTTCCAGTCAGGCTTTCGTCCAAACCACAGCACTGAGACTGCTCTTGTAAAGGTCTTCAATGACATCCACTTAAACACAGACAGTGGCAGAACTTCAGTGTTAGTATTATTAGATCTCAGTGCTGCGTTTGACACTGTTGACCACAACATATTACTAGACCGACTAGAAAACTGGGTGGGACTTTCGGAAACAGTTCTACATTGGTTTGAATCCTACTTAAAGGACAGAAACAACTTTGTTTCTATAGGTAACTACACTTCTGAGTTGACAAATATGACATGTGGGGTACCTCAAGGCTCCATCTTGGGGCCTCTTCTCTTTAACGTCTACATGCTACCACTGGCTAAGATAATGAAGAACAACAAAATAAGTTACCATAGCTATGCAGATGACACACAAATTTACGTAACAATTTCACCAGGAGTGCATTGAACAAATCAATGACTGGATGTGTCAGAACTTTCTCCAATTAAACAAAGACAAAACTGAGTTAATGGTTTTTGGAGCCATGGCAGAACGTATAAAAGTTAGCGCTGAGCTTCAGTCTGCAATGTTCAAAACAACAGATAAAGCCAGAAATCTAGGTGTAGTCATGGACTCTGACCGGAGTTTCAACAGTCCCATTAAAACAGTTACTAAATCAGCTTACTATCACCTAAAGAACATATCTAGGATTAAAAGCCTTATGTCACAGCAGGATTTGGAAAAACTTGTCCATGCATTTATCTTCAGTAGACTGGACTACTGCAATGGTGTCTTCACAGGTCTCACTAAAAAATCTATTAGAAAGCTGCAGCTGATTCAGAACGCCGCTGCTCGAGTCCTCACTAACACTAAGAAAGTGGATCACATCACTCCTGTTCTGAAGTCTTTACACTGGCTTCCTGTGTGTCAAATAATAGATTTCAAAATACTGCTGCTGGTTTATAAAGCACTGAATGGTTTAGGCCCAAAATACACTTCTGACCTCCTGCTAAATTATGAACCATCCAGATCTCTCAGGTCTTCAGGGACGGGTCAGCTTTCTGTCCCCAGAGTCAGAACTAAACATGGTAAAGCAGCGTTCAGTTATTATGCTCCAAATATCTGGAACAAACTCCCAGAAACCTGCAGGTCCGCTGCAACTCTTACTACTTTTAATTCCAGGCTGAAGACATTTCTTTTTGTCGCTGCTTTTAATTGAACTATTCATATCTTAGACTGCACTGTAACTTTTATCCATGTATTTTTTCTTTTAATGTTTGTTTTATAACTTTTCTTTTTAATGACTGATTTTAAATGCCATTTTCTTAATGTCTTTCATTTTTTTGTAAAGCACTTTGAATTGCCTTGTGTTGAAAAGTGCTATATGAATAAACTTGCCTTGCCTTGCCTTGCCTTGCCTTGCCTTGCCTTGCCTGGCCTGGCCTGGCGAATGTTCTTCATTTGTTATCATGTAACATTGAGGGAACGTTTTATAAAGAACATCCTTAATGTGTTACCCAACAACGTCCAAAACACATCCTTAGAATGTTGCAGGCAAAATGTTCCACCGTTGTTAACATATCACATTAAAGGAACATATTATAAAACACTTTCTGTCATCTCAGGCCTCAATAACATCCTGAAAACATTTTCAGAATGTTGCTTGGAGAATGTTCTTCATTTGTTATCATGTAACATTAAAGGAACATTTTATAAAACCCTTTCTCTCATCTCAGGCCTCAATAACATCCTGAAAACATTTTCAGAATGTTGCTTTGAAAATGTTCTTCATTTGTTATCATGTAACATTGAGGGAACGTTTTATAAAGAACATTTTTAATGTGTTACCAAACAACGTTGCAGGATGTTGCAGGCCTTAATAACATCCTCAAAACATCCTCTGAATGTTGCAGTTAAAAACGTTATGTCTTAGTTAACCTTAAACCTTATAGAAACATTATTTGAACAAATAAACATCCTAAAAAGGTTCTTTGAACATCAGATTAAAACGTTTCTTTAAAACCTTATTAGAACCAATAGGTAACGTTAGCCAAAGTTGTGAGAACCTTCCCCGCTAGCTGGGATATCTGATGGATGAGCTTGCGTTATGTTTGCATGTCTATAGGCTACGTCTTGTTTTAAATTATTGTTTCATGTCTGCTGTCAGGCGGTGTAGAACTTTACTGCGTCGGTCTGGCTCTGCATGTCTACTCTTGTGCCGACTTTTAAGGGCGCTGATGCAGGTTGTAGGCCTACCTTACGTTAAGCGACCATCTTTACCCATTTAAGGTGTTGATTGTTAAAGATACAATATTGTCTGTGGGACCGCAGTGTTTTCCCTATAAAACTGTGTTTATGTCTCTGCTTTGATCCGCTCTGTGTTCATGTAAATACCGTAAATACACACAGATCAAAACAGAGACACAATATTGTGTGTGGGGGTGTGAAAGCGACACTTGATACTGGAAAGTGGAGGATATTAATGATTGTGTTTTAGCAGCGGTGCACATACCATGAATATGGGGGACATGCCGGACAGATCAAATAAGGGTTACGATCCACCCACTGTGAAATGAACTTGTCTTCCATATTTACCGTACACTTGTGTTTACAGAAGTTGAGATGTTTCTCGGTTATGATTGGTTGTTCCTCGTCACATGACGAGCGGTGCGCGCTGCTGCAGTGCACGTCTCCATTGAAACCAATGGAAATGAGCTCGCAACGCTGATGTGTATGGCTCCGTACAAAGTTGTACTCATTGCATTAGTATTGGCGGCTACTGTAGCTTTTTACACTGGAGGCGCCCATCTTGGCCGAAGTCTGTTCATATTAACCTAAAGGTACATAATTAAAATGGTAAATGTCGCCTTTAAGGAGCAGAACATTTTTGTTTTATTTGTGTGTGAATAATGAAATAATTTCAAATATGTTTTTCTGTGATAAGTAATTGGTGTGGAGAAGATTGACCTCAGCCTTGCTTTGAACATTTTTCCAAAGGCTCTGTAGTAAATGGTGAGTATTCAAATGTTTTGTGTGATTTACTTGACTAACTTAAACTTGATCTTTAACTAATTGAAAACTGGTATTAGTCTGACAATTTCTGAATATTTATTCATAACATTTACATACTGCAAACATTGCAGGGATATACACATTTTCTGATTTATTAGGCAAAAGTTATTCAGAAAGTGAGAGGCAAAAGCCAAACATTCTGCGATAAAGCCTCCTTCACAAAAGTGATAATGTTTTGTTTGTTGAAATGGCTATGAGGGTGTTTCTTATGTAGTCTTATATTGCAGTAATACTTATTTTAAGTCGCTTTGGAAAAAAACGTAAGCTAAATGAAATGTAATGTAGTCTAAACTGGTTGTTCGTACTTGATATAAAAAGTTATTCTCACTATAGAGCCAAAACAGGAGTAATGTGGTCCCTTTTTCGTGCTCTGGTCAATACATTTTGAATCAGCTGAAGCAACTTAACTGAGTTTTTGGTACACCCTGATAATAAAGAGTTACAATAAGCTAGCCTTGAAGTAATACATGCATGGACTAGTTTTTCTGCATCGTTTTGAGGCAAGCACACAACTACAATCATAACATCATTAAATGAAATTATTTCATGATTTTTATGACTGTGATATTTTGTTTTCTTTGATAAATACGGATTTTAAGCGCATAACAATCCTGCCCCTCCAATCAAGATTTCTCTCTCAGCTGGATCTGCTATCTGACAAAATTCTGAAGGTTTTTGAGAATAGAGGAGGACAGATAGGCCAGCGTCTGAACTGTATTATGTCAAACATGACTCAAGTAAGAATTAATTTTAAGGAAATTATACATCGAGTCAATAGTGTACACATTTCATTGAGCAAAATAGATTCTTTCTTTTCTTATTCCCCTTCACTTAGGTTGATGATGTCGATTTAGGCTGGAATTGTCTTCTCAAGGGGATGTGTGTGCACCTCAATCAGAGAGTTTGTGGTTAGTAGAAGTAATATTTGACCTTTTGATTTTTTTGTTGGGCTTTAAAATATGTATTTATTGAAACACCACATAGTATATAGCCTAAACCCTAAAGTATGTGAAGATCCCTGTTTTTTGTTTAATAGCCAGACTACACTGAAAAGCTGGAGGGCTTTTAATTTAAAACGGATACAGGAAATGAAACATTTTTTATCAGGTCAGACAGGAGTATATCAGATAACAAGGAGGCTGAAATCTGACCAAATGTACTTGTTAAACACAGGGATTCAGTAATGGCTATATATATATATGTATTGATTTGTTAGATCTCACTCTGTTCCTTTTGTGACTGTGCACTCTGCAGGCAGAAGATGAAGACATCATTCTGCGGTCCATTCAGGGGATTACAGTGGGACTTTATGTTGTCAAACACAATTCCACCATGAGACCAGATGACAGATGAGACCAGAGGACAGATTGTCCTGGAAGGCCAACAGGTAGTCTACTAACTGATGTGGACAACATTGCATTAGCTGCTACCATGCTGTTTGGACTAATGTATGCAATAAACCTGAACTACCCCCCTAAACTGAAGTGCTCGTTTGAAGTGATCCAGCAAATGTTAATGGAGCTAGACGGCAACATGCTCTCCAAGAAAGCCCAAGCGTTTAAAAAAAAACTGTTTGAGTGAGCTGTTGCCATGGACCATTGTGCACTTTTACAGCATTCATACTGGACTTTCATCGATACAACTGTCGTGCACTTCCTTTGCTCATGTATTTGCATGTTTCAGAAATGTGAGTTTTTCCTGGGGTCATGTGTTTTCAGAATGTACCACTTGTCATGTGTTTCAGAATGTACTAATTGCGCTACTTCAAAATGTCAGTTCTTGTTTTTATTTGTAATACTTTCTTTAGAGCATATGTGGTGAGAAACCAGGCCATTTTTATACTTTCATGTATTTTTCCAAAGCAATGCCATTGCTTTTTTGCATTAAAGTGCCCTTTCATATTAGCCGGTTACTATTTAAATAATGGATTTGGAAGAACATTTCCTTTTTTCGGCTAGGCGTTGACATTTTCTGTTAATTGTTTACTATGAATGAGTTACAAAAATAAGCCTTTCTTTGCCATTTGGCCCAATAAACCTTTATTTTGGTCGGGAGAATAGTTTCCTTTAAGCTTCCTTAAATAATGTATATGTACATGCATCACAAACTTTTTCTATTTCTTCTATTTCTTTATTTTCAATGTATTTGTTAATTCTCCTGGGGCTGCATGATGGAAAAACCAAAAGCTCATCTGGATGTGTAGTGGTTGTTAATATTGTTTTATTTTTTGAGAAAAATACATGAATGTTGTTCAAAGAAATGTGTTTGTCTTTATTGACTATTTGTTTTAAAATGTTATGATAAATGATGTAGCTATAAGAGATTAGGATGGATCCTGTAGAAGAATGTACGACATGCCTCTATTCACATGAAATAAATAATCTTATGTACCCCTTTAGCACTAGGTAGATTAAACAGAAAACTATAGCATGTAGTTTAAACAAAACATTAATGGGCTTTAACAGGTACAAATGAAATATACTGAGTATATTAAAAGCCTAAAATGAACATTAAAAGTCATGTTGGTTAAACATAGGGTAAATGAATATATCTATATTAAAGGAAATATTCACATTAACATAACAATTTCATGTTTCTTTGACATAACATAGTTGTGTGTCTCTAACATAATGGAATAGTTTTGAGTACACATGATTTTGATATGTGCAACCGATCTCCATGTTTTGTATTACTTAAGTCCAACAGAATTTTTACAGTGAAGCTTAAATTGCTTTAACAGGTACAAGTTAAATATACTGAGCATATTAAAAGCCTAAAATGAACATAAAAAAGTCATGTTGGTTAAACATAGGGTAAATGAATATACCTATATTAAAGGAAATATTCAAATGAACATAACAATTTCTTGTTTCTTTGACATAACATAGTTGTGTGTCTTTAACATAATGGAATAGTTTTGAGTAGACATGTGTTTAATGTTTGCAACCGGTTTCCATATTAAAATCATGTTAATCCAACTGCCTTTTTTTTCAGTGTAGTGCTGCATAGTTTACATCTCCATCCCATCTGTGATTCAAAAAATAGAAATGGGTATGTTTACCTGATGCTCATTATATTAGAATGTAAACATAGCACGTCTTGAATTAACCTCTGAAACATCAACTTTAGTCTGACACACTCAAGGGCTTACCTAATGTGAACCTGAAGTCGATGCTAAATGTCTTCAAGAGGAGGTGTGACTGTTTTCTGAGGAGGCAAATAAAAGAACAAAATAGTTACATGATGACATGTAACAATCATTTCAGTAGAATTCATTAAAATTCAATGAATGGAATCAAACATAATTAAAACATAAGCATCATTTAAAATGGTATTGTATTTATATACATTTAAAAAGGATGGCATTTATTAAGCATGGTATTGTTAGATACCAGTAAAATTCCATCTACACGGCGGATCCTAATTACTTCAATATAGGCTACACTCATTTATCTCGTTTGCATACTGTCTAATATCTACTTTATGTTGTTGTAAAACATCTCCTCAAAAGGTGGGGTATGTAATTTATTTCAGAAACACTTTTTGTTATATTTCATGGAATGCTCTTAACATCCCGATAGCAATGAATATATTAAATGCTTTCGCAATAAAAACATAAAATAATTTCATCTGTGGAAGCCGTAGTAGGCCTACTGTAAAAAGCACGACCAATCATTTTAGCTGGCCCGGCTAAAATAACTGGATGGCCTACCTGCCTGTCAGCCTTCCATCTGTGCACAAACTTATCTCGTGCCCTCATTGGTCATTTGCGCGCTTGTGTGTGTTGGAGGAGGGGCTCTGTAAGGAAGTGACATTTTTTTTTCGCCACCTTTAATACAACTATATTTATTGATATTTCTCGCTAAAGACTGCATTTTACTGGACTACTTTGAACACATCTTGCTGACGTTATAAATGCATCCTCGCCCAATACACACTTTTACTGAATTGCGCCTGAATGCACCTTAACTGACATCACCTCTGTCACTGGCTACTGAGAGCTAACTTAACTATAGGTTACTTACGTAACCCCAGTTCTCAGAGTAACATGAAGTGAGATGTCTCACTATGGGATGCGCCTCATCGCGGAGCAAACAGAAGCATCAATCTCACATACGCCGATCCTGATTGGCAGGTGATCTTGACGTCAGCGTCAGGGAATCCACCCCCCATAAGTAGCTTGCGCTACGTCGCATGCGTCATTCAAAATAAGCACCTCTTCTCGCTTCACCATAGCAAGGAGGGCCGTCTGGTGAGACATCTCACTTCATGTTACTCTGAGAACTGGGGTTACGTAAGTAACCTATAGTTCTCATTCATAACAATCCGTTCGATGTCTCACTATGGGAAATCGTAACTTCCGTATTGCCAGACGAGCTTATCTCGAAAGTCACCAAGAACAACCAGAACCTTACAGTTAAATCTCTAACTCAGCAGGGGGCCCAGCACTGCTCGAGCCACACTGGGAGTAGAGACGTCTAGCCGGTAAAAGCGGACAAAAGTGAGCGGCGAGGACCAGCTCGCTGCTGCACAAATGTCTTGAATGGAAACACCCTTGAACAAAGCCCTGGATGTAGCCATACCACGAGTCGAGTGAGCACGCAAACCCGAAGGTGCCTGCAAACCCTGACTCGTATAGGCCAAAGCAATTGCCTCCACAATCCAGTGGGAGAGCCGTTGCTTGGTAACAGGCCTGCCCTTCTGAGGGTTAGCCAAGGACACAAAGAGTTGTTCATTATGACGAAACTTCTTTGATCTGTCCATATAAGTGCGTAAAGCACGGACTGGACACAGCAAATTCGGCTGCTGTTCCCCGGAGGGACACAGCGGCATCCAGGTAGGTTGCCAGGCGAATACCCTGTTGTCTCAACGGGGCTATCGCGGCTCCCGTACATCGTACAAACACTCTGGGACTGAGAGACAGTCCGAAAGGGAGTACTCTGTATTCGTAACATACCCCCTGAAATGCGAATCTCAGATATTTCCTGTGTGGGTAATATACTGGGATGTGGAAATACGCATCTTTCAGGTCGACTGATGTAAACCAGTCGTTTTGTCGCACGAGACGCAGCAGAGATGTGTGAGTGAGCATTCTGAATTTGTATCTTCTTAGATATGCACTCAGAGCCCTCAAGTCTAGTATTGGCCGAATTCCGTTCCCTCCCCGTTAGGGAACGAGGAAATACTTGACATAAAAGCCGCTCTGACTCTACTCTGCGGGTATTATAGATATAGCTCTCTTTTCTAGAAGTGAGAGGATCTCCCTTTCTAGAATGAGGGCTGACTCCCCTCGGGCCTGTGAATATACGATGCCCGAGAAGCGAGGGGGGGACAGCGAATTGGAGGCTGTAGCTCTGTGTAACTGTTTTTAACACCCAAGCAGACGTTGTGAGCATCTTCCACTGTTCGATCCTTAGAGTCAGTGGAGATGACACGTCTCCTGCACCCTGAGTCTCTATTTGTTGTGTTATAGGGCCCTCTAGTGTCTGAACACGGTGGTACCCTGATTTGACGATTCCTACCGACACTGTGCATGCGCGAGACGGAGGCGTCATCACAACCCCCACCGGCACTGCGTCTGCACGTGACGGTGGCGGCCTCGTGGCCCAAGTCGTCACTGCGCATGCGCGAGGCAGTGGTGCCTTCACAGACCCGTTTATTGTCCGTCTTTTGAGAGAGCTCGTAGCTGCTCTCAAAAGGGGAACAAATGGCGGGCTGTTTATTGTTTTTATTGTTTTTATTGTTTTTTCTTTCATTTTTTCGAGCTGCGCCCTTTGCCTGAGGCCTGGATGCGTCAGCGGAAAATGCTTTATAAGAGAAAACGGAACAATATTGTGACAACATGTGTATTGGTGCACTTGAGGATGGCGTTGAGGCATCTCTCGAAGTAGCGGGAACACATCTGGAGCTGGGGAACCGTGGACTTCCAGCTCTGTCACGGGGGGGAGAGGGAGGGGGCTGTCAGACCAGCCGCTTCTTCTTCCTCACCTGCTGGCCGAAATTCTGGGTTGGCTGTGCCTGGGCTGCAGCCGGAACCGGAGATTTTCTGGGCCTGTTTGTCCTCGTCTCCTACCTGGGCTGGGGACTCTGGGCGGACTGTGACCTCTGCTGCTTGGGTATCTTGAACCGAGCTGCTGGGGCGGCCTGGGTGAAGGACTGCCGCCGTGGAGGGAGCGGCTGGACCCGTCGAGGGAGACAAAGGTGGAGGGCCTCGTCTTCCTTCTTTTTGGACTCGCATCTCTTCTGCATGGAAGCTAGCGCAGATCCAACAATTCCCTCGGGAACGCACATCCTCTCATTGCCGGTCTGTGAGGTTGGTGAGGTTGAGCCATCTAGCTCTTTCCTGCACCACCATAATTCCCATAGCCTTGACCGTGGCCTGGACGGCACAGCGTTGAACACGGAATCAGATGTCTGTGATCGCGGCTATCTCGTCCAGTACTGCCGGTCCAGGGTTGCTTGACATTTCCTTGCACAGCTCCGCTTGGTATGCGGTTAGCAGCGAGGAAATGTTCAATGCCCTGGCGGACAACGCTGCGGCTTTGCAGGACCGTTCAGTCATGGTTGACTGGAACCGGTCCGCCTTCGCCGGCAGCGTGGGGTTCCTGCTCGGTGCAGACACCGTCCTCGGGAGGAGGTGAGCTGCCACCAGTGGTTCCATTGGTGGCATGCGGAGTAGGCCGAGCTCCTCCATGCCGTTGCAGTCTAGGGAGGAGGCAACCTGGATCGGGGTCTTGTTGCTGAAGGGCCGGTCTCTCCACGAGACCGACACTTCTTCCAACATCTCCGGAAAGACTGGTAGGAGTTGCGTCTTTGTCCTCGTTGTTTGGGGCAAATTCTTGCCCTCGTAACGGGATCTGGAGGTCTCCTTGGCCATTTCAGTCCATGGGATGTCCAGTCTGGCTGCGGCACGCTGACACACGGCCTGCAGGTCCATACTTAGACAGGGCGAAGCTGGTGTGCTATCGCCCCTGCGAACAGTCATCGCTCCTGGCGTCGCAGCCTGAGCCGATGACATGAAGACGTTGTCTTCCTGCTCGTCAGATTCGGACAGGAGGAATCCCGAGGCGTCCTCGTCATCCTCTGTATAATCCAACTCTAGGACATATTCTGCGGGCTGGACCATGGTGAGGTCCAGCCGGGAGCTCCAGCTTGGTATAGCGTGGGGCTCCGCTCGCGCGTCCCTCGCTGCTACCGAGACCCAGCCTGACACGACGCGGGACTCCGGTTCTGCAGCGGCTACCACTGATGAGCCCCAGACTGACACAGTGCGGGGCTCCATCTCTGTGGAGGACGCCCTCATGTCATGATTTCCATCCGGTAAATCAGGGGACATGAGGGGGTCCAGACTCGACAGGCTAGCTTGGCGAGCTAGCCGTCGGCGGAGGCACCTCGTGGTGAAACGAGCACAATGCCCGCATGAGCCGGGGTTGTCGATAGCCTCCTGGGCATGTTGCAACCCGAGGCAGGACGAGCAAACCTGGTGTGCGTCTGTGTCCGAAATCTTTGACCCACAGCCGCAAAGCCGAGCCTCCGGTTCCCTGGCTCCTCTGGTGTGATGGAGAGACGTGTCCATCTTGTTCGCCATTATGGCGACATAGGAAGGACGCTCTCTTAGCAGGTGCGTTAGAAAAAATCCTCTCCAACCTGTCGTTAATCCAGGGAAAAGACGAGGGTGTAGGATTTGTTCCCGAAGAATATTAACTGCTGTGTTAATATTCTTACTTAATCCTATTCTTCTCTGGTGGAGAAGAAAGAAAAAAAGCGTCCTCGCTAGCGTGGTGTCGGTAGCAAGGAGGGTAAGCTAGCAACAGGTGTGCTGCTAGCTTAAATCAAAACCTTAGCTTTTCGATTTCCGAATAAAAAATATAAAAGGGTGAGGTTAAATGCGGCACTAACTGGTGTGTTAGTACCTACAATCTTCTCTTCGAAGAATATCTAAGGGTAGCTCGCGAGCGTCCGTCGACCGAATTTAGCTTGGATAGCTTGGTTCCGTCTGTGGACAGTTAAGCTGCGCGGCTGCCGATAAAGAGATGTGCTCTGAAGTGACAAGAGGTGTTTGAATGACGCATGCGACTTAGCGCAAGCTATTTATAGGGGGTGGATTCCCTGACGCTGACGTCAAGATCACCTGCCAATCAGGATTGGCGTATGTGAGATTGATGCTTCTGTTTGCTCCGCGATGAGGCGCATCCCAGTGTTATGAATGAGAACTCTCCTGCTGATTCAAACCATGGATGTATTCAAACCATTCAAACATGGATTTGCGTCATGGATGAGAGGCAAATTCCCTCCCCATCCAGGGACCTCCATGGGACCTTATTTCGGAAAAAGTATGTATTGAATTCTGATTGAAGTCAATGGAGAGAGAAAACGTATCTCTCGATCCCGTTTGAATTGTGCCACAAATTACACATATGATGTTTGTCAATCTTAAAAAAAATTCAATGTAAAAAAAAGCCACAGTTTGTCGTAAAACTGTTGAAATATAAGACTATGAAAAATATGCAACTGACTACAAATCCCAGAATCCCTGTCCCGCATGCTGGCTCTTACGGAACCGACTAACTCCCCTTTAGTGTATGTACAGCTCTCAACATGCCCAGACTTGTAGTGATTTTCACCTCTTTTAATACTTTTCGCCTCATTCTGAAAGAAGGAAGTGAAATGTGCCAACGTGACGGCCGTCTTGGTGTGTGGTGCGAGACGGGAGATGTAGTTAATTGAGCGGTTTTACACAAAAAAAAGTGTTACTTCACAGTTTTACGACACATTTCTTTTTTTTTTACTTGCAAAATTATCTTTTAAATTGACAAACATCATAGGTGTAATTTGTGGCACAATTCAAACTTTTTCCGAAATAAGGTCCCATGGAGATCCCCCGGAAAGGGAGGGACTTTGCCTCTCTATACATGACCAGCTGTGACCAGTGTGTGGGAAGATGGCGCCTGTGTCGGCTCGCCGCTCCCTCAGCTCTCTACCTTTAGCTATCGTGTTTTTGTTTTATGTTTGTCAGAATGTCTCTGCTCTGCTCGTCTACAATCGCCAAACTCTCCTCCACCTCAGACCCTCACTGGTGTTGATATTGCTGCCCAAACCTACATCTGGCAACCATAAATCCCCCCCCCCCCCCCTACTGTTGGATATTCCCACCAACCTGCGCCGGTTGCCCTGCATGCTGCCTCGCCGAAAGCGCTTTAGACGACGGGGAAAGCGTGGTGGTGCACTGGTCCATCTTAAGGCATACCTGACGGCTTATTCTGGGACTTATCCACCTCTCGGATGCCATGGCCCTCCCGCTGCACGCCATGTGAGGCATCGGTGGATTTGCCCTGTTTTTCCGGAGCTGCGGCCTCTTCTGGGCCCGCTGACAGCTCCTCCTGCCCGACTGACTGCTCCCGGCCCGCGCAGCGTTCAACACGCACATCTTCGTCAGCTGAGACGCACTTCACCTTCGGCAAGCCCGGAGCGAAAACTTTGCTTTGCTAAATGCTAGGTCGATAGCAAACAAAACGTTCATGCTAAATGACTTCTTAATCTCTCGTGAACTGGATTTTATGTTTCTGACGGAGACCTGGGTCCACGCTGGTGAGTATACACCGTTCTCTGAACTTCTTCCTCCTGACTGTACATTCTTCAGCTCCCCCCGTGCCACCGGCCATGGTGGGGGCATAGCATCAGTGTTTAGAGCTAGCCTCCAATGCCGATTGCTTCACCCTGTAACTAGCTATGCTAGCTTTGAGTTGCAGCTTTTTGAACTGAACCCATCCTCGCCTATACTCTGCGCAGTCGTGTATCGTCCGCCAAAGTGCAATAAGGATTTCATAAATTACTTTTCTGACTTTCTGTCCGGGATCATGGTGAAATATGATCGTGTTTTGATCTCTGGAGACTTCAATATCCATGTGTGTTGCGAATCCAAACCTCTGGTTAGGGACTTTTTAAATCTCCTTGATTCTTTTGGTCTCGTTCAGTCCGTGGCTGGCCCAACACACAAAAAAGGACACACTTTGGACTTAGTATTATCGTTTGGACTGTCTGTATCTGTGGATGAAATCTGTGCAGCAACGCGTATCTCAGACCATTTACCGGTTCTGTTTACAACCTCGTTCCCTTCCGCAGGAGTCGAATCACGTGCCCCTGCGCGTCGTCTGCTTTCAATTAACCCCTTGACTGCCTCACAGTTCTCTGATGTTTTTAATGCTTCTCCGATCTGTAAATTAGAGGTGAACTGTGTTTTTAGTGCTGATGAGCTTATCTCCATGTTTGACTAATACCCTAATACTGGATTCTGTTGCTCCTTTTACGCTTAGAAGCACCGAAGTTCTCTCAGAGCCGTGGCTCAATGACTGTACCCGTGCTCTCAGACGCGCTTGCAGGTGTGCAGAGAGAAAATGGAAAAAGGATAAACTCCATGTCTCCTTAGAAATCCTTTGTGCGTGCCTTTCCGACTACCAGACGGCAGTCAAAGCAGCCAAAACGGAGCACATTTCTCTGTTATCTCCAAAAACAGCGATAAACCTCAGGTTCTTTTTAATGTCCTCAACTCGATCATTAATCCCTGTGATGTTTCTCCAATTGTGCCATCGACTATTCTCTGTGATAAGTTTCTTAAATTTTTTATTGAAAAAGTATCTGCTCTTAGGCTAGCCCACACTAGTGCTACCCCAGATTCTGCTCCTTTTCTGTGCCCTGCTGTCCTCGACCACTTTGAGCCTGTATCCCTCTCTTCTCTCTCGGATGTAGTCATGCACCTGCAGCCGACAAACTGCACCTCAGACAACATTCCCTCTCGCCTTCTCAGAGATGTTTTCAAATCAGTTGGAGCAAGTATTTTATTACTTATAAATACCTCTCTTAGCTCAGGATGTGTCCCAGCTGCCTTCAAACATGTCGTGGTCAAGCCACTACTTAAAAAGAAAGATCTCGACCCCTCCATTCTCGCAAATTTTAGGCCCATCTCCCAGCTACCTTTTTTATCTAAAGCCCTGGAGCGAGTAGTCTACGCCCAGCTGCAGTTTTTTTTAACCATGCATGGCATCCATGAAAAGTTTCAGTCTGGCTTCAAACCCATTCACAGCACTGAAACAGCCCTTTTAAGAGTTTTTAATGATCTGCTCCTAGCCGCCGACTCACGTAGCCCAGCTGTCCTGGTGCTGTTAGACCTGACAGCTGCCTTCGACACTTTGGACCATAGGATCCTGTTGTCACGGCTTCAACAGTCCGCTGGCATCACAGGCTCTGCCCTTGCATGGTTCAGGTCCTACCTGACAGACCGTAGCTTCTCAGAGCAGCTAGGTGCCTTCTCCTCTGCCAAAGCCCCTCTTACCTGTGGGGGTCCCCAAGGCTCGATTCTGGGCCCCATCCTTTTTCTACTGTACTGCCCCTAGGTTCAATTCTCACAAAACACAACATCCCCTTCCACTGCTACGCAGACGATGTACAGATCTATCTGCCACTCAATTCAAATGTCAACTCATTACAGCTATTGATATACTGCTTAGCAGAGATCAAATCCTGGCAGAGCCAAAAATTCCTCAACCTCAATGAGAGCAAGACTGACGTTATCTGTTTTGGACCCCAACCTCCAGCCTCCCAGGTTGATATTCTGGGCTCCCTCAAAAATAATATCCTCCCCTCTGTCACAAACCTTGAAGTGACCTTCAATAGCGCTTTTAAATTTGATAAGCAGGTCAGCAGCGTAGTCAAAACCTGCTTTTTTTTTTTTTAAATACGACTATTGGCCAAGACCAAGTCATTTTGATCTTTTAAAGACCTGGAAAGGGTTATTAACGTCTTTGTTACCTCGAGGTTGGACTACTGCAACGCTCTGTACTCGGGTATGGACCAGGTGTCAATTAAACGCCTGCAGCTAGTGCAGAACGCAGCTGCACGTCTACTCACTGGCCACAAAAAGCGTGACGACATCACCCCAATTCTGGCCTCACTGCACTGGCTTCCAATTCGGTTCCGAATTGATTTTAAACTCCTTTTATTTATTTTTAAAGCACTAAATGGGCTGGCTCCGGCCTATATAGCTGAACTCCTCCAGCGCTACACCCCAGCCAGAGCTTTAAGGTCTGCTGACCAGCTGCAGCTGATAGTGCCCAAGACCGGGCTCAAAACCCGAGGGCACCGAGCCTTCGCAGCAGCTGGCCCTAGGCTTTTGGAACACTCTGCCCCTCCATGTGAGGTCGGCCCAGACCCAAGGGGTTTTTAAATCTACTCTTAAAACACACTTCTTCTCCCTGGCCTTTTAGTCAGAGCGGAGCACGACTCATGACTTTTCCGTGTGTTTTTTATATATCTGATGTAATTTATTGTCTTTTATTGTGATTGTAGTAATGTGTTTTTATGTGATTGTATTTATGTACAGCACTTTGGTCCGACCAAAAATCGCTTTTAAATGTGCTTTATAAATAAACTTTGATTTGATTTGAGCAACAAATGCGTCACTTAAGGGCAAAAACAACGCTGTAATTTCAGTGCCCTGTGGGCCATCTAAGCTAATTTACAGATGGCCCTGAGCCCATACTTGCCAACATTGAGACCTCAGAAATCGGGAGCATTTCAAAATGGGGGGGGGGTGCTAGTGGATCGCCGGAGCTGTTAGATTAACACTAACATGCTTATTGTAGTTCTAAGTGCACTGCCTTGCGGCCTGTATCACCATCCTTGATGGAGCATATGTGTGGGCAGGAAAGGAGTGAGCAGAGAGTAGAGTAGTTGTCGATTCTGCCTCAACCTCTCAGACGTTCAGTTGCGCACGCTACTAAAGAGACGTATGGTGTAGCTGTATTAAAGTCCGAGTGGAAACAGTCCTGAGTAAATCGGATTTTGTCAGAAATCGGGAGAAATGCGGGAGAAATATGACCCCGGGAGGAAACCGGGAGAGGGCAATGAAATCGGGAGTATCCCGCAAAAATCTGGAGGGTTGACAAGTATGCTTGATCCCAATAGAGATTGCCCTGAAAAATGCGCGCGGACAAAATGGCACGAAGGGTTTGAGGGGCCTCCCCCTAGAAAATTTAGATTTTTGCAGGTCTTAGATGCTTTCTGGTGCATTCTCTCGACTGAATTGTAAGATGAACCACCACAATATTATATTGTATAATTTCAATTGTATTCTTCATTTCATTTGTTTGTTTGTTCTTGTTTGCTCGCTTGCATGCCCTGCATAGCTATAAGAAATACTTAAGTTGTTGGTCAAGACACTTTCCATCGGATGAATGCAAATGCCTTCCCAGATGTCAAAAAAGTAGAAAACATTACATTATATTCAGTTTTAACTGCCAAAACAAACATTATTTACACTATTATGGCCCCTGTTAAAAATGTTTGTAATGTTATCTACTGTAAGTTGGTCGAACGAATGCCTCCTCATCCGGAAGCTGACCGAGCAGACCCGAGCAGCAGTCGAGAGGAGCCGAGCGCATCCGCGAATAACACAAAACGGCGACGTCAGAGTTCCCGTTAGCCAGTAAATCTAAATCTCTTCGGTCAAAATAATTTCCCTTTAGTGCAATACCGCTTCAGTTGCGCCACTTACAGTATGTGACAGACAAGAAGAGTATGTGACAGACAAGAATAGTCAATTCTAATGTCTAACACTTAATGTGGAGAAAGAGATGTCCTGTATAGGTTGATTGTGCGTTGATCTGTTGGTAATGCCTCGGGGTTCCAGTGGGCATGTAAACAAATGCATAATGCTGCGCTATACTTTGTGGCCTCACCCAGTTGCATAGCGACACTTATTGTTTAGGTGTCTTTTAATAAGCAGGTAGTCATATCATTAGCTAGAACTAGCTGGATCTGATATGGACATAAACGCGAGTAAAGTCTAATCTGGCGGGAGAGAGAGATCAGCTGCTGCTGACAAGTCGACACTCAGCTCTGCATGATCATATGCAGCGGTAAGCGGACAAAACACACACTTCAGGTTAGAATATCACACGTAGCTATTTTAATTACCTCTCAAACTACCTAAACTAGTTATAGATATGTTTAGTTTTACTGTCGGGTCACTCATTACTGGATCCGCGAGCTGCATGGCAACCAGCAGGTGAGGCTTCATTGCCCGAGCTAAATACTAGATGGCCCCGGGCCATCGGGCAGTCCTTAATGTCGAGCCCTGAATTTGAATGGCGGTCAATACAAATTCTGAAATATTTGCCAATCCGATCAGAAATTTAAGGAAACCGTGGATTTTTGGATCTTCAAAGAGCCCGATTACAACTGCTAGACAGGTACAAAAATTACATTAAGACATTAGAAATAGACGATCTGGCTCGATATATGGTTAAATATAGCAGTAGGCTATCAATTTTCATAGATGAGAGGACACATCTATGTCACTTTACGGCCCCGCCCACTTTTGGGGGAAACAACGCTGTCATTTGAATGGCGATCAAGCCTGAAGCCACAGAGCTCTTCTGTTACTGTCCTTTCTTCTTAGAGGAAGTACAGAAACACTGAACTCTGGATTTTTTTTAATGTTTGAGGTGCAATAAACGACACAGCAGCTTTTTACCATGTTAAAACTATTATTTTCCACCTCGCTCATGAGAGTAACAGCTGGAGAAATTACAGCCTCGTCTACTGATTTTAATTTAACCATATATCGAGAGAGACCGATCGTCGATTTCAAATGATTTAATGTCATTGTTTGCCTGACTGGCCATCGTAATCGAGCTCTCTGAAGATCCAAAATTCCACGGTTTTCAAAATGTTTTGATCAGATTGGCAAAAACTTCAGAATTTGTATTGACCGCCATTCATATGACAGCGTTGTTTTCCCCCTAAAGTGGGTGGGGCCGTAATTTTTTGAAGTGATGTAGGTGTTAATCTCATTTTGCGTTGCATAAGCATGACAAATATAGTTTGCACTTCATATTGTATAATAACAACTCGATGCTCTAACTGCAGACTATGAGTTTAAATTGGGTAGGGCCTACACATCTAGATTGTATAAATATAATAAATTGCTCACAGTAAAACAAACTGTGAAATACATACAGAGGAATTAATATCAAATAGGCGCATTAGTAGCTTACTCATACATAACCGCTGGGTTATAAAGTAGTAAGGAATAGTTTTAGCGGAGGTATTTTACCGCACAACATGCACGGCAGGAGAGCCTCTGAGTCCCGCCCCCGCGGCCGCATCACGGTGCTCGGCCAATGCTTAGAGCGGTACAGTGGAACAGTTTGCAGAGTTGATTCTTAATACGTAGGCCTACTCTTAACTTAACCACTTTTAACAGAATTGTGTCGGTAAGCACTTGATGCAAACTTTGCCCAACACCATTTGTGCGAAAAAAATAGACTACATGAGCATGACAGGGCTGAGTCTAACTTTAACAGCAGTATTGGCGCTGGCATGCATTCAAATGTCGATGTTCCGTTCGAAACAGTACAATACAAGAAAAGTAAATAACACTTGCTAGTTAAAAAGCAGTAATTAATAACTCAGGTGGTATTGCTTACTTGTTTTACGATGATTTTAAGTAGTTCAGAAGCAGGCACATGTACAGCTGCCGCAGAATCGCTTTAAAGAGGAACCGGAAGTCTCACACAAATGTGACTATTCATTTATAAATTAATGAGTTCTTAAAACATGTTCTCATTGTTACTTAACTGTTACTTATATAAACGCACATTGAGAAAAAAATCAATTTAGGGCAAATAAATTACATTAGAAAATAGAGTTTTATTGACTTCACCATCGGAACCGTTTTTACAGTGTACCCCTTTTCTCACACTAGCTGACATTTCAATCAGGAGAGACTTCATTTTTGTTTAAAGAACATTTATTGACACATGCCATATGATAAATGTTAAGTCTTTGGCGATTAGGGTGGCATGGATTCTGCTGAGACATGATTGAGAATTAGACAGGGAATTAGAGACTAGAACTGGCGAATATACATGCCTCAGGGTGAGGCAGAGAAGTAGTCGCATTGAGCTCAATGCGGAGAAGCTAAGAGCTTGACCGGTTTCTGCCGGTAATTGTTAGACAGTAAAGCTCCGGCCCGCCGATCTTTCAGCTCTCTCCTCCGGAGAATTACTATTCTTAATACTTGCAATTAGACCCCATGTGTTTCGATGACTTAAAAGAGGAGGAGATGGCTAGGAAAGGTGAACCCCCTCGGAATAGTAAATGTTGATAATAAGATGATGCGAGAAAATACATTAGTAGAGGTAAGCGAGTTGCTTACCGGGAGTGGAACAAGCCTTGTAAATGAACGTAGGACCTTACCTAGGTGATGGCAAGGGAATCTGATGAAGGAATTAATCGAGTTAGACAGAGATGTGTGCAGTGAGGCAGAAAAGTATATAAATGATATAAGGAGCCTGACTGCGGCCGGGTATGAAGGTAGCTGCTGGACATTAGATGACGAAGAAGTTCCCTGATTCTAGGCTATAATGATTCATGTTTGCGTGAAGTGGACTCCAGTTAGCTTGTACTGTCTGACGACAGCTGGAGACATGTGAATGAGGGTGTGAGAGACGTTCTTCCTGAAGAGCTTGCACTGACTTAATTAATCAGAGAGACTTAGTTCGTAGAGTGATAACATATTTGTTGCCGTGTGGACGAGGGGCAATATATACGTTGGCGATAACCCCATCGTGCTGTGACGGATTTAGGGGGAGGAGAAGCCGACTAGGAAACGAGAAACCCCCAACAACGAATGATGCGATGCAATGAATCATTACAATAATATCCGAGAGTGATATGATAGTAGCGCTGCGCTGAATGTGGGCATGTACTTACCTTACATGATGCGACGAGACTAAACTGGGAAACAAGCAAGGGTTAGACAGGAATGGGCAGGGAGAGAAAAGCAAGGTTTGACGGAAAGGGAGAGAGAAGAAAAATAGATAGGGTGAGCTGCTCTCCCTGTGATACTGACTACAAGACTTCTGATGGCTCAGGCAGTCTGCTGGCTATTGCAAGACTTCTGATGGCTCAGGCAGTCTGCTGCTATTGCAAGACTTCTGATGGCTCAGGCTGGCTATTACAAGACTTCTGATGGCTCAGGCAGTCTGCTGGCTATTGCAAGACTTCTGATGGCTCAGGTAGTCTGCTGCTATTGGGAGACTTCTGATGGCTCAGGAAGTCTGCTGCTATTGCAAGACTTCTGATGGCTCAGGTAGTCTGCTGCTATTGCAAGACTTCTGATGGCTCAGGCAGTCTGCTGGCTATTGCAAGACTTCTGATGGCTCTGGAAGTCTGCTGCTATTGGAAGACTTCTGATGGCTCAGGAAGTCTGCTGCTATTGCAAGACTTCTGATGGCTCAGGTAGTCTGCTGCTATTGCAAGACTTCTGATGGCTCAGGTAGTCTGCTGCTATTGGAAGACTTCTGATGGCTCAGGAAGTCTGCTGCTATTGCAAGACTTCTGATGGCTCAGGTAGTCTGCTGCTATTGCAAGACTTCTGATCGTTCAGGAAGTCTGCTGCTATTGCAAGACTTCTGATCGCTCAGGCAGTCTGCTGCTATTGAAAGACTTCTGATCGCTCAGGCAGGCTATTGCAAGACTTCTGATCGCTCAGACAGTCTGCTGGCTATTGCAAGACTTCTGATGGCTCAGGCAGGCTATTGCAAGACTTCTGATCGCTCAGGTAGTCTGCTGCTATTACAAGACTTCTGATGGCTCAGGCAGTCTGCTGGCTATTGGAAGACTTCTGATGGCTCAGGAAGTCTGCTGCTATTGCAAGACTTCTGATGGCTCGGGCAGTCTGCTGGCTATTGCAAGACTTCTGATGGCTCAGGTAGTCTGCTGCTATTGGAAGACTTCTGATGGCTCAGGTAGTCTGCTGCTATTGGAAGACTTCTGATGGCTCAGGAAGTCTGCTGCTATTGCAAGACTTCTGATGGCTCAGGTAGTCTGCTGCTATTGCAAGACTTCTGATGGCTCAGGAAGTCTGCTGCTATTGCAAGACTTCTGATGGCTCAGGTAGTCTGCTGCTATTGCAAGACTTCTGATGGCTCAGGAAGGCTGCTGCTATTGCAAGACTTCTGATGGCTCAGGTAGTCTGCTGCTATTGCAAGACTTCTGATGGCTCAGGAAGGCTGCTGCTATTGCAAGACTTCTGATGGCTCAGGCAGTCTGCTGCTATTGCAAGACTTCTGATCGCTCAGGCAGTCTGCTGCTATTGAAAGACTTCTGATCGCTCAGTCAGGCTATTGCAAGACTTCTGATCGCTCAGACAGTCTGCTGGCTATTGCAAGACTTCTGATGGCTCAGGCAGGCTATTGCAAGACTTCTGATCGCTCAGGTAGTCTGCTGCTATTACAAAACTTCTGATGGCTCAGGTAGTCTGCTGCTATTGCAAGACTTCTGATGGCTGAGGTAGTCTGCTGCTATTGCAAGACTTCTGATGGCTCAGGTAGTCTGCTGCTATTGCAAGACTTCTGATGGCTCAGGCAGTCTGCTGCTATTGCAAGACTTCTGATTGCTCAGGCAGTGTTCTGCTATTGCGAGACTTCTGATCGCTCAGGCAGCCTGCTGGGAAAAGTGAGAGAGGCAAAGCATGTGGAAACCAATAGCTGAGAAAGATGTGATACACCATGCACCACCAGTTATGCAAAGCTTACCTGAGTTTAGTGTTGTTGTAGGTTAACAGAAAGCCCGTGATGAGCTGATTATAAGCAGCTGCAGAGTGAATGTATACCAGTCTTCCTGAAAGAATTTACGCTGAGCTTCATTTGACAGATGCAACTGCAGTTCACTCTAATGTTGTATTGGTCTCAAATATTAAAATGCATTGGTCATGTTTTGCTTTGAAAATATAATCCTAATGCCAAAAAAATAATGTATTATATGCCTTAAGATTTGCAGCTGAATTGCAACCTAAAATAAATATCAGCTGGTGCTGTGGACTGGCAATCTATTAATGTGGTGTAGTTATAAGGTATTGGATGGGTTACACATTCAAATATACATGGTCAAAACTCCCCTCCATCATTTGATTGAAAGCTCCTTCAACCTCTCAGAGGGGGGGCGCTGCTCTAGGCGTCTATTTCCTGCTGTTGAAAGTCTTAATTTGGGGCACAGGTAGTGGGTCTCATGAAAATGCAGTGAGTATTCTTAATAAGACCCCGAGGTGAAGGGTACTGTTAAGGTGATACTCTACTGTTATACAATAACAGGTTGAGGGGGGACATCTTGTCAGGGCATGCAGGTTTTTTGAGTAGCACCCCTGCTTGTAAAACATTGTAAGCTTCTTTACCTTTCTTAAGAAAAAAATCATTACCAGCCACAGCATGTTTGAAAAAAAAGCCTATAATTAGAGGTTATATTTAATGGAAACCCTTGGCACCATGGAGTAAACTGAAATACGTATGCTCCTGTTCTATGCTTAAGATGTTAGAACGTTTTCTTATTTGATTTATGTTTATCAATCATCAAATTCAGTTAGCTTACAATCATATAACTTGTCCCATTATATAATATACATATTATATTATGGTCTTAATAGCATCCTTAGAAAGATAAATGTCCTGTCCGGGGCAACACCTGTCCCTCCATCCACACCTGCTTGCAAAGAGGTTTTAGACAGCTGACATTAACTGAGAGGTTGGACGCACCATAGGGCTGGCAGAAAGTCAATTTTAGAATCACCAATTAACCTACAATGTATGGTTTATATTTTTTTGGAGGAAACCCGAGCACCAAGAGGAAGCATGTTAACTCCATGCAAAGATGGGGAAATGCTAACACACAGCTGGCTAGCAGGCTCAAACTCAGAAACACTGCTATTCACAGCAACTTATCTTACAAAAAAAACTACAATTATGAAAACAATCAAAGGCTTGTCTGATATTTATCTATTGATATTCAATGTTTCTTGTGCCAACTAAGCTTTTTCTCTAATGATTCCACGCAAACCTAAGAAGCTTTTCCTTGTGCTTTAGTATTTCTTAAAAATATATATATATCAGAATCAGAAACAGGTTTATTACCAGGTATGTTGACACGTACGAGGAATTTGACTTGGTGTCGTGGTGCATACATAAAAGTAAAACAAACATTTAGAACACTGATAGAGAACTATTTTAAGAAAACTATAATAACATAAAAAAATTATAAAAAATATAGTAATACTATGAATAAGTTAAGCTTTCCCAATATAAGATTCTTAGATAGATCGATAGAGTTGGTGTGAAAGCACAGTGATTGCCCAGTAGGAACAGAAAGACATGGCTACTTCTGCCCATAAGCAATTGGCTACCTCCTAAGGATTTGCTCTTGTAAAACGAGAAAATTACATAATAGATACAACATGAAGACATGTTGTTGTTTTTTCTTTAAGCTCCAACTATACATTTTTTATACACATGTATCCTTATCTTTATCAAGACAAGAAAAACCATCAAGAAATGTTAAGTAAGAAAGGTGCTAATGTGTGTGATCACATTAATCGTCTGATAGGATCTCACTTTCAGTGGTTAGACCATTATGATTCACACTGATGTGAGGTCTACATGTCAGGTGTCATAATTTAATTGTGTTGTTTTCTATTTCTCTGGGATACTTCAGGGACCAGAAAGCAGAGTAATGTAGCAGAATCCACCTCCGCTCTCTCCCTCTCTCTTCTTAATTGGAGACACTGGGGGTTCACATCACTTTTCACTTTAATCTTGACCTTAGAAGATAAACCACTGATAAAGATGAGAATCATTATCTGCTCAGAGAATTCAAGGAATCATTTTCTCATCCCATGTTCTGTTCATTAATGGGAAAGCACTTTTTGTAGGAGAGGATATCTTTAATTTGCACACATGCTGGAAGATCTATGACAGAACGGACAATTATTTTTCAAAATAAACTGTGCTTTTAATGATACTCGGAAATTACATTTGCCAAGTAATTTAACTTCTAAACAGTTGTTTAGAAGTGACACAGCAGGTATCTTGACTAAAACAATATTGAAAATAGCTTGAAACATGACTCCGTTGAGAACTCAATCTGATGAGGATGTGAAACTATCGTTGCTCACCCCCATGAGAAATACAAGTCAATTACTCAACAGAGTAATATGATTTATGTTCCAGTAAGGCTACACAAACAATGATACTGCTTACATTTTATGACTAAATTATGCATGTTTATTCTCTGAGGAGGAACAAGAGATGAAAACTCTCTCAACCTTTTAATTGACCATGTATACGCCCCGCCCCCTGAGTTACAGTAGCTACACCTGTCAGTTTATTTATTCTTTCTGTTAAGTCTTAGTCATTTTCAAAACAATAATCATGGATCTTAGAGATAGACAAAAGCAGGTGTATCATTTCCTGCCAGTAACTGTGGATGTTGTCAATTGAAATAACAACTGCTTGGCAAGCATGGTTTAGCAGTTCTAACTAACTAACTGAGTAGGCTAACGTTGGCCTCATTAAAGAAGGTGTCAAAGAAGCTTGCTGACTTTCTAATGTATCAAGTGGACTTGATTTAAAACTAGAGTCTTGTAAAAGTGGTATAAATAAGCGCTTAGGGTATTTTGCTAAAGCTTGACGGTATTTTGCTGAAAGCATTATAAAAAAAAACATGTAAATAAAGAAGCAGCCTTGTTATTATAGTAGTGCAGACCTACTTTTACCTGAAAGGAGAAAGGGGTTCTAGATTTAAGACAGGTGTCTGGCAATGCTACATTTAGCATTACTTGAATAACATTTGCTTGGGTTTTAATGTTAACATGCCAAATACAGAGAGGCTAAAGTTAGCCTACTCTCTAACATAGTAAGCTGGACATGCTAACATGCAGCTAATATTAGATAACACAGACAACACTATTTAATCTATTCCTTAACCAAGAAACACCACCCAAGCTATTTATATATGGAGTATAGCTCTTATTAAAGTCCCATGTAACTCTTAATATATTTTGGGGGATGGGTTATTTGGCATAATGTTAGTTATACCAGGAGTTGGTTTGTCCAGATATGATAACATCTTATAATTTTACATAGCGTACATAATACAAACAATAATATTCCTGTCTATTTAAAAATATATATATATCCTCAAACCCCATACTCTATTTCAGCTTGCCTGATTTCCAGCAGGAAAACTAGTGTTGTGCTGAGGCGGCCACTGACTGCCTTCCATCAAGGACAGAGTCACCTCTCTCCGGAGGAGAAACCGTCCTCTGAGGCACACTGAGTCTACGGCTGGAACTAGGTCAGCTCACCTCTTTGCTGGAAGTTATACTATTATTTCCTTAATATCATCTCGCTCCCAGTGTGTGACTTTTCTTGTGATTGACTTGTTTGGTGTATTCTCCAGTCGCTGCTGACGACAGACTACCAACACACATTTGTGGTATGGTCAAAATCGAAATTCACCAGCCACAGGTAGCGGTTAGCTTTTGTGACAGACAGACAGACAGACAGACAGACAGACAGACAGACAGACAGACAGACAGACAGACAGACAGACAGACAGACAGACAGACAGAGCTGTAATGATTGCTACTGTCTTTATTATATGCAAAGAGGTTCTTAACTGTAACGTGATATTGATTTTAGTGATGGAGGACAAAATCCGCAGACAGATGTTTCAGTCATCTTCATTTTAATTTTAGGGATCATCGATATGAGAACTGGATACTGTTTCACTCACTTACTTAGACATCGTTTTTGTAAGCAATCACCAGTATGGACAGGAAGGCTGGACACATGTGAGCCCATCCTTCAAGTGTTGATTTTGTTTACAGCACACAGCCTTTTCTGAACCTCTGTTAAATCCTCCAAAGTCTCTTACTCTGTCGATATGGGCCAACTAATTTCCTCTCTGAAGTACAACTATAACGTACTACAAGTTAGGTCAGTTTCAGTCATACAGCCCAATACATAGACACACTGCAGTTATTGTCCCTCCACTGAGGAATGAAAGACTGCTCTCTGGGATGCAATATGAAGTCTCTTAAAGGAACATTTACCCTCTAATGACAGAATGGATGGTTCCCATTGAAGAATCACTAATTGTTCACACTTAGCATTGAATGAAATTCATCCTCTGGCTCATCTCGTTAAAATATATCTAGAAATATATCACCGGATAGGTGTTGGACTAATGGTGTTGAAGGGTTTTTTATTACCATGACTTGTTAATTCAAAGAACCAGTCAAACATCCCATTTGATGATCATTTGATTGTCACAATGTCGTCATTAGAAGCAATTTCAACGTACAGTTATAAATTATATAATTTAAATTGCCAAAACTAAGATCTAATGAACACAATATCATCTGTCATTCTTGAAAATGGTGCTTCTATTTTGTATCTAATGTTTGAAGTAAATGTGTTCCAAGAAAGAACCAGACCTACAAACATGTTGGTGTCTTACTTGTTGTGCACAAAGAGAGGACCTGATAACGTGCTGTAGATAATGCCTTTAAAGAAAAGGATTGGATGTATGCACTTCTCTAAACTGCCTATACATCCTGCTTAAGAAGCTGTGGGTAGTGCTTTAATTATATCGTCCCTTCTTAATCACTTATTTTCAAAGCCTGTCTATTCATCGATAATAGAGAAATTAATGTTATGTCTTAAAATGTTCTTTCCACAGGTTCTCCTCAAACTGTCAATACCGAGTTGGGGAGGAGGGATCCTCGGCCATCCTCACTGCTGCTGATGGATATGCTCACACCTCAAGAGGTAAACAGCATTGATTCTGTCCCACTATCACCTCTAATTTGCTTCCAGCCTCTGCACAATAACCCCTTTATGACTAATCACACCCATTTACAGGATTGACACAAGGCACTTTTTTTTCAGAAGTGTGCCTGAAGCTCTCAGACACAGTGTGTCAGTATTGAAATGTTTCTGGTCTGTCACATCTCGCCACTTCCTCAGCCCTAATGTGATCGATTGGGCCAGCTACAGAGCCACAACATGCTCCTCTACAGAACACTTTTATAGTAACATTTCAGGCCCAGTTGATCCCCGCCTCCCCTGGGCCATTAAATGAAAAACTGGACCTCAAGTGGATCTCTGAGTCTGGTCCATCCCTGAGCTTACAGGCGCGTTAATGACAGAAAAATGTACATGTCAGTACTACAAGAGAGAGCCCAAGGATTAAATAATGTGCATGTAATAGTGGGATCTGAGGTCTTGGCCTTGATGTGCGAAGAACATTTGCAATACCAATTTAATGAAGAAAGGAAGGAGCCGGGTCTGAGACTCTTGCCTGAGAGGACATGTCAGGCCTTTCATGAGAACTATTTTAATTGCAACCAAAAATGTCTATTAGGGAAATCTCCCTTAGGCACATATTGTATCCATTATAGAGGTCATACTGTTAGGTTGAAATACATCATTCAAAAATATATATGTCTAAATCATAGGTCTAAATGTATTAATATTATTAGTAGATGAATCCTTAGGTAGTGAAATGCAAGATTACTGTTAATATAAGTGTTAAATGCAGTTATTTTTTTAAATGCCAAATTAGCTATATTAGCTAAATTAGTATTAATTGTTTACATTCTCATTTGTATCTTTAAATATGGGATTTTTTTGTAAATCCTATAACCATTTATTGATAGAGTTATTGACAGTTTATCATCATTTACACAGCATCATATTAATATTACTCAGCCACCATATCTGTTTATGAAGTGTTAAATGCCTTTATCTGACGGTAAGACTGACATTTAGCTGACAGTTAATCTTCATCACTGTCATTTACAGTCGCAACAAACTTGTGCTCGAATCCAAAATAAAAAATACAGATGGTGTTTACCTTGTTAAATCTTTCAATGTTAGTAATGTTATTCACATTGCACAGTGAAACAAATGCCAGTAAATTCCATGAATATAATTCCAATTCTCACTCAGATCCTGTTAATATACCCATTTTTGTGGATCGACTGGAACACATAAGATGGCATTAGCCCCAAAAAGGTAGCAGATGGCCCATGGGGCATGTTTGGCAGATGTAAGACTTATAAAGAACTGACACACACAAATAAATGTGGACAGTGTAGCTTTAACATCTGAGAACACTATTTAACTCATCCCATCTCAGGAAGTTTTCACACTTCACACTTCATTAACCTCTGGGGCACAGATTCCCTGGGAAGTCATGGAAAGAAAACGCTTGTCTTTTTTTATAAATCACCACCAAGCGGTAAGCCCCCGATGACAACATTTACATGCTCCCAGTATTCCAGATAATGGCTGATATACCGGTTTAGGTGCGATTCAGTAAATGCCGTTTATATGCACCTTCACGTCTGCATCACAAATATCCATGTACAAATGCATAAACAGATTCTTCCAAACTCTATTGTGTGAAACTGTGCACCACTTATCGCAAAAAGAAACAACAATAATTGGGATAAGATGAGGTAACACTCCCAGTTAAATGTATTTTCATTTATACCTTACATACGACATTTTCATTTTTTTCAATGTGAATCCATTTTTCAGACAAAAAACACTGAATTGTGTTATGTTGTGTTACTGTATACAAATATGGGGTTTACATGTTCCAACCCAGGAACAGAATGAGTACCATATTTCACTATGAATCCTCAAATCATGTCAGAATCATGTCACAAGAATTTTATTTTTCATTAGATACCTTCTATGCACCATACACCATTAACTCCTATTGTACAAATGATAGTCAAAGTAATTATATTTATCTTTTTAGAGTGTGTTGTGTAACCTGTGCATTACAAAATAAGGTTTAATTGCTTTTTACGAGGTGATAATTAAAATGCACGATCAGAGATCTAGCCGTGGATGGTTAAGATATTTAATTAAAACAAATAATTAGACAATAAGGTGCTAATTTCAGGGTCATTTCGGTAATGTTGATTCATTATCAGCCACAATAGTAAATATATAAAATTGTCTAAAAACTAAAACACAGTGTAACTGATTTCCAATAAGAATTGAAGGTATGATATTGAAAACATTTTGTTTTCTACACTGATTATCATTATGGTATGGCAGAATAATCAGTTTGATGCAATTAACTATTGCACTATTCCGTTTGGTCACGGACACAATTCTCTAAATGGGATAAACTAAAATATCAAATATTTATTATTTTTAATTAAAGGGGCCCTTTTATATGCTTATTTTCACGGTCATATTTGTATTTTGTGCCTCTACTACGACATGTGACTGTGTTTACATGCTTTAATGTTCAAAAAGAGCTTTATGTTTCTATCCAATAGCTAGCCAATAGAAGTGGGAGTGTTACAAAGTGATGACACTTCGTTATAGAAGCAAACAACTTTGGGAATGTAGCCGTTGCAGAGCATGCATATACGCAAAAACCTAAATAACACACTACAGGAAAGAGAAAGCACTACAAAGCATTATAGGGCCACTTTGACAATTTTTACGACAAACATTACTTTGGTAAGCAGAACTTCTAAAGAAAAACGTCACTGTAGCATAAGTGAAACACTTTAACTCATTAACTTTTACTTCTAATATAGACATATTTTTACATGATAGTGGGCTTTTACTTTTTAAATAAATTACCATTCACTCATCTCAGTTTGTGAGGCTGTTTCATCAGCTTTTGGATTCAACTCTCTTTCTCTTTTCACCCTAAAAGAGACAAATACCCAAACAAAACAAGCATTATAAAAACAAGACTTACTTTTAGTGGTTTCAAAGCAGCGGGCAAAACAACAAATACATTTCTATATCAATTTGCTGTGGTTACTAACATTTAACCACAGTCTAGTGCGGTGTAGTCTTGTGTCTAGGTGACTATATTGCTGTGAATATACAGTAGAAAGTTAATTAGCCAACCACAAAGCGTTCTCAGCTCTGATAGTGGGCTGAGGTACATTTTGAAATAAAAATGTGTGAGCTTTCACATACACAAACAAGCAAAAATATCCCTATTGAATCTGAATGCATCTTCTGGGCAACAGCTTACTAAACTTTGGCCAACTTCAAACAGCTCCTTTTCTCAACTTTTGCCCAACTGTAGTCGATATGAAGGCCTCTGAGAATGTGTTCCTAACTCAACCATCTGCTGCCAGTCTCACTGTTTTGAGGAGTCCACATGGGACTGCATTGTGTCCTCTTCTTCTAGGATCACAGAAATGTCTTGCCTTGGATGATGCTTCTGCAGGCCTTCGGGATTCGGTTATTGAACAAAAGATAGATTTCACCCTCACGAAGCTTTCAGGCAACAGCTGAGGATGTTCTCCAGGGTTCCTCTTCTGAGCTGTAGACATTGGTGGTGATTCACACCGATCCAAGCAGGAACGGTTCAAGGAAATCATAGTCCTATTGAACTATGAAATCCTACATGGCACCTCAAGCACAGAGGTCACCTGGCTGCACTAATTTGCCCAACACTGCTACAACTAGTTTCTCCTTGGACAGATGAATGGCACGAGCAGAAAAACACTTTTCTCTTCCAATCACCAGGATCTTGGTTGTGTATGATAGATTACTTAACGCTGAATGTGAAAACAGGATTAGTCAGAGTATCCTATATTAATAACGGAAGCAGGTCTTAGAAGCCTTAGAAGGATACAGTAAAAAAAACTAACTGCCGTGCCCAAATGAAATAAAAACTCAGATAAAGCCGTTTGTCAATCTGGCAGCAAATAGATTTCAAAGAACAAAACGTTTATTAAAAATGTCTTCCCATATCTTGTTGAGTACAAAGTCTTTACATTGTGGCTATGCACAGACCTAATGGCCCCTATGGTCTCTATGTCTACTCCATCATTGTGCACAAAAAATAAATCCCTCTAAAGGTCTAGTCAGCAATATACAAATACCTGATGCAAAAAGTTCTTGGGATTGGAGTAAAGTTTTATAGTGTATGAATGTATGTTTATATCTTGTATTGAGTTGTTTTTATTAAACGTGTATATGGGTCTGCATGAGGTGTCCACTCATGCAGACTTCACTTCAACACGTACACCACTACTGGATTTCCAACTGCACATACATGGTGAGACCAGAACATGATGACCCAACCGTCCAAACAGATAAAGAGTCAATAAGCAAATGGTGTAAGGTTATGTAATATTTGTGACTATATCAACAGATTGCATTATATGTCTGATTCCTTTCTTGCAAGTAAATGCCTCCAATCACTTTCTTGAAATATCCAGAAATTATTAAAAAAAACAGTCTAAGTTATTATCTATCCGCATGATGCGTTACGGAGATGACCACTTGCCTTTTTTGTAGGATGTAAACTGTAAAGTATGTGTTACCCAAAGGGTTGTTTCATAAACACAAGCAACCTGTTTCTTAGTGAAGTTCCTTTTCATCGTTATCGTTTCATCTCCTATCCTTCATGTTTCCTTCACTTGGTCTTCTGCCTTCTTGGACTTCTGTTTCAAGGGCCTAAGCTCCTGCCTCAGCGGGATAATCACAGCCACTGGTCATCACGTACCAAATCAAACCTTTTAGAAGCACGGCGGATTGCTCTTACTGCCTGGAGTTTTCTGTCAGTGTCACCTTGGCTCTTGGATCAAGTATTGCTTTCAAGTTCTCCTTAAAGCCACTCCCGACCGACAGCCTTACTCCACCTACAAGTTGTACTCCAGCACATGAGTTGTTCCTGTGTGATTCATCCGCGAGCTCACCAGGCATTTAATGCAGGCCTGACAGCTTATTGCCAGTCATTTTCTACATATACGCAACACAGTCTCCTACTAATGTTCCCACAAGTGTGGCCCAACTCAGCATTAAACCATGACCGCATTATCTCCTCTTAACTAAGTGCTTATAGTTGCTCAAGAAAATAGCCATAACTTAATGTTTTAACTGCCATTAGCAGATAGAATGTTTTCGAAGTTATCTTGCAGGACTGCATGTTGATGTTGACCATTTTGACTTGGTTAAAATAAAACTGTCAAGCCTACATCTTTTTTCGCCAACACCGTAGAGTTGCATTTGAACTTTAAGATAAACTATATCGATAAATCCATTGTTGAAATGTATTGTATATACTTTTGCCTACATTTAGGTTTGCATTTTAAGATTGATGAAAAAAACTGGTGTTTACCATCACATTTTAAACCGTAACGTAGTGTTTGCTCAATAAGATTGAATAGGACATACAAAGAATATGAAGGCTCAGAATACTTAATGTACACATGGGCAACAGTCTGCCAAACAGCCTACACATGTATGAGATTGGGGCCAAATGAAGACTATGAAATGTATTATTTATTTTTGTTAAAACCATTGTTTTTTTATAAATAGGACCACTATAGAAGGTGATAATTGATGTACTGTATAGATATTTCGCCATATTGTCTTATGGTATTTCTTAATTTGGAACAATAACTACGTGTTAATACATTAATGCTGAACATTAATTTTCACATAACTGATGTGGAGACATCCTGATAGAGTGATTTACCATTGAGACTTTAAGAACTATAAGTTAATGCTTATTATGCTCCGGCCTGTTAGACAAAAATAAGCAGCTAGTTAGAGTTATAGTGTTGTAAATATTTGTGTTACCTTTGCTCATGTGCTGCTTTGTCTTTGTTTGGCGGTCATGTGGTAAGTATAGAATTTAAAGAATAGTCGCTTATTCATGCATTAAAGATCATACCAGCTCATGGGAAAAAAGACAACATCGTTTCAAATCAAATCTGAACTTCAATTAATGTACAGCCTTTACTCAACAAGTTATACCAACTGTACCTATAAAGCACCAAGATGACCAGAACAAGGAGTCGACACTCACAGAAAAACAGTTTGAATTTCTACTTATCATGTCTCATGACTATCATATACTATCATATATCATGACTCATGTTAAACTCACCAAGAGGTCAAGTCGGTGTCAATCTCAGATCCATTACTGAAGTACTTTTATATGATCTCCAAATAATTTATAGTAATTTTGGATGCTGTGGTAGAACGTCAGAGTGAGAGATGCCAATCATTTTTGGTTTACGTATTAAAGACAATGAGGTGTCAGAAAGCTAATTTGCTGTGAAATGTCCAACAATTTGTGCCAGTAGCTCTCAATCTTACACTTTTGAACACATGTTCTGCCAAGTTTACTTAAATATATTTTTTTCCTATGAAATGTTAGGTTGTGTAATCCCAAAAGAACAATATATGATACTTCAGATAATGAGGCCAGAGAGATAGTAACAGGTGTGACTATTGTGGAATACATCCAGTCACCTCTCACATCATCATCATGGATGCAAGTGCTCTTATTGTGAAGAGGAGTCTAATATCTAATCCTTCCCTAAAGCTATTCCAAGACATTATGGAGCCGGCATAATGCACAAATGTGCAATATTTAATGAGAAAGATCTTCTTCTTTTTTTTTTTAAAGGAAGAGGGAAATGGTGTGTTATTGCTCTTCAGAAAACTGACAGCACCTTCTCATTCCTCTCCACTGTGCTACTTCAAAGTAAAAAGACGATTATATTTGTTTGATTGGCCACTGAGGGAGATATTAAATTGCATTATTATCATGAGTTTTTTATAGACGTCGTTCTCATTTTTTACAATAGTATCTAGAGTGTCAGCATCTTAACTGAGTTCAAAAGACGTGTGTCCCTTTGCAAATATTAGTCTTTTTAAACATGTTTCTCCAATTGTTGGCTCATTACTATTATTTTCTATTTTGTCTTTTATGTCACTTTTCTCATGACAAATTATGTGATTGCCATATTTTATGGTCCAGCTTTTCAGCCCCCATGTTGTGGGAATGCACTTGTTTTGATATTTTTTGAAAAAGATATATTACAGAAAGCTGACATCTATCTTGACATGAAATGTAGCATATCATCTCATTCCTTTTTTATCGTTAGCTTAATGCACACCAACATCTCTTTATATTTATCAAAATAGTACATCTTCTGCTTTTAATGTTGCCCCATTTACATTGAATATGCTGTGATTCTTTTCATGACTTCGAGTTTTGCAAGTTTATTGAAATTATAACTTATTGTCTTATGTGCAAGTCATAAACTTTTTCTTTTTTTTTAAACAGGATTTTGTTGGGAAATTTAAAGGAAATCATAAAATAAAAAATGTAAATCTTTATTTTTCAACATAAATTATATTTAGCAAATAATATGTACAATTTAAATGAATTATTAAATTTGCCTAAATATAAGCTATGTTTTTTGGCCTTAAGAGGACACCGAAAACTGAGCTGCGAGTGTTTAAGTGTTATAACTACATTTTGATAAGAGGGATTTCTCGTGAAATACTCCAAGATAATTACAATTATTTTAAGGATCGTTCAGAAATCAATGCAGATGGTAATGTCAGGCTTATCCCAGGTATGCATGGCAAAGATAAGAATGATTAAATCCACCGGCGCATTAATGAGTATGTAGATGTAAAATAATCCTAAAAGGCATGCAGGGTTGTAGGAGAAGCCAAATGTCAAGTGGCATTTTATTTTCTGGAGGATCCTTTTTAAAAAGGGACACGGTTCTTTCTTATCCAAACTGAGCCCTCAGAGCCTCTCAGATCTCATGCAGCAACACAAAGCGCACAAGAGGAGCTGTGCACAGAGACGGGATTTGAGGCGAGAACACAGGATGCCCATTTGAAAAAAAACCTTCTCTGTCATAGTTATTGGAGAATTCATTCAATTGTGGCAAATTAGATGTAGAGCAATAAAGTAAAAACTAAAATTGATACACGTGATAAAATGATAAAACATGTTTTCGCTGTGTTGTGTAAGGAATTAGGCTACTTTACGTTGTGTGTTTTTAGATTATTATTATTTTATTAAACTAAGCTAAATAATCGGTTACAATGTGAAAATACCAGATTTGCGTATTCCAGTCATCCGGCGCAGTACAGTCAATCTATTTATAACTAATCTGATTTAGTTTACTTGGATATAATATGGCAAATAAACGGATATAATGTCTGTGATGGAGGCTGGTGGAAAAGACATGTGGTTAGTCATTTGGCTTGGAAATGAGAGGCTTATTTCTGAAGACGGTGATTTAAGCAGCAGCTCGAATGCTGTAAATGAGACCCTTAATATCATGGCCATAATTAATTGCGCAAATTTGTTTCTATTAAATAAAACTAACACATACTGAGAAAACTCTATTAGCCTTAATTAAGCTTGATATCCTAATTTAGGAAATGTGTGGTTGAAAACAAGGCGTTTTGGTAGATTTTTTCCCTGTCTTTCTCCGATAGTGAAAGCCTACCAGCTTTCTGCCTTTGGGCTGCTTTGCCTCCTTTGAGAGTTGGAAATGAGAAATGAAAATGGAAATACCAGGAGGTGCTAAATTAGCTGCCTGATCTGCACTTATTGCCGCATACAGGCCCCTATTACTTTGCCAATCTGTGCCTCTCTTTTAGCATTCCGGGCATGGAGAAGCTTCGAGATAGCAGATTTATCAAATGGGAAAATGAATGCATGATGATCAGTTAAATTGAAAATCAGCGTCTGCATGACAGCCCGACCTGACACCTCCGTAATTAGAAAGAAAAATGATGGCGTCCGATGCATAATAGAGCAAAAACAATTTACACTCTCCCATAATGATCCGGCGTTCAAATTGAAAATTTCTCCGGGTATAAATTGAATTCATAAAGTATGATTCATGGACGACACATCTCCTGGAGGCTGCCTGGGCATATCGATTGATAGTTTGTCTTGAATCATGCAGCGTGCAGCTCTCAGGCAAGAAAAGCTTAACTACTTAAGCAAATCGCTAATTTCACCTTAAGGCCACCAATGTGCAGCCAGCGATACTCCTATTCAGTGTGCTAATGAATTATGGATGAACTGGGCATACGTCCCAAATAGCCAAGACTAGCATGGAGAAACACACACCGAAAAATCTTAGGGGTTGTTTCACATTGGCTCCGGTTATGCCACAATTGAAAAAAAATCCATGAGTTTGTATGATTTTAAAGAATTAAAAAGCAATGGATTTACCCATTTCAGCTTTGCATTTTGTCTGAATATTGGTAATGGAATAATGGAAACAATTCGAATATTCAAACCCTTAGAATACAATGTATAACAACATTGCAAGTCCCTTAAATACTTGGTTAAAATATCACTTATATAAATAGTAATGTGATGCCATGGACAATTTAAAACCCCTACAATAAGGTCTCTATAAGCAGCATCAGACAGAGGATACACCTCTAACCCTTAGCAGGCCTAATCCTCTGCATGCTCCCTGTGTGCCATGTTGGCTGGGTCTCTCCCCCCTCCCCCCCCCCCCCCAACCAAGACATTGCTTCCTAGAGCAAACAGCTGCATGGGTTGAAATTTATGTAAATATTTTGAAAGGGACACTGGCTCAGAAATTCATTTGCGCCGGCTCAAACGTAAAGTTCACCCCTCCGATTAGTTTCAATGTATTTGCAAATCAAGAGACTAAACACTAAAGTGCTTGTGGATTTTAACAGCAATGTGAGCATGTTTGGAAATAAATCTTTTGTTTTAAGATTTTTTATTTATTTATTCCCTACATTTGTTCCTTGGGTCGACGTGATATTGTGGTCATCAGTGTTAATATTGCAATAGGGGGGAGCAGATGTCCCAGATCCCGCGTGGCTTCCCTGGGGACCCCCAGCCCTATTAGAACAAAATGTGTTCAGCTATTGTAAATAGGCACGTTTGCCTCAGCCCGTCCTATTACAGCCAACGCATGATCAATAGGCTGATAACACAGAAACATCAATGTAAAGCGACAGAACAATGAGGGATATCATCGAACATCTATCTTAATATTACCCTGCTACAAGGGGCCCTGACAAAGTGGAGAGAGAAGGAGAAGAAAAAAAGCTCATGAAAATGCCTCCCCACGAATCCCCATCTCCTATCCAATATGCACAAACACACACACTCCCAGCTGCCGGGGCTATTATTTTCCTATTTCAATTTGACACCCAGGCCTTTTCATGCTAATTCTATTATTCTTGGAAGTTTATGTGATTTCATATCACTAGAAATCGGTAATGTATTATAACCCCCTTTGAGCTAAAATAAACTGAATCCCCCTGCAGTAGCCACCGGGAAAATAATTACTTTCATATCAAAACTCTGCAGGAGTCGAGCGGGTCCTTTTCGCCTCAGGCTCGTAACCTCATTTCAGTGGGGGCTTATAGATGAATAAATTTGTTAAGGCAATATACAAAGTACAACATGAGATTTCTTAAGAAAACCCCTTCCTACTGTACAGTGGTCCTGCACTGACTGTATGTGCTGCTATTTAAGGTCTCACACGGTTTGAGGTGCTTGTATACAATAGATTTATTTAAGAAAAACCTTACATATATAAATAGTATAATACCTTTGTACAGCTCTTGAGGATTTGTGTTGGTCTTTTCTTTTGACAAGTTATCACACATTATCTAGAGACTCCTGACTCACACACACATACACACTCGCAGGGAGAGAAAGAGAGAGCACACCATTGTCAAAATATCAGCAAAGTGTGTGTGTGTGGGGGGGGGGGGGCAAGATACGAAGATGTAGCCTAGTTAAGCTTTGGCCTAATGGAAGGTGTCGTTTGGAGGCTATATCAGTATGATTTATTTTCTTTTTTTTTTACCCCAATGATTTATTCCATGTCGACATCTTCTTTAGAGTTTGTCTTTGTTTCAGCTGAACTGTCACTCTGGACACACTCGGCGGGGTCATGGTGGTCCTTAATCTCTAAAAGCTCTTTTCTGTCTGCATCGACAGGCGTAATTGGACTGTGTTCGTGGGCGAAAGTCGAATCGCTGCAAATAACAGAGGTCTGAGTACTTTTGCCAGTGGGAAAGGTAGCCCTCGGTGGGCTGGTTTGCGGTGATCGTGTCTTTTCCTCCGAGCCCACCTGTCCCTTCGGTGCCGGGTCTGCAGAGGCCGGGGAGTTGCTTCTACACCCCGCAGAGCCCGCAGACGTCACGCTGCAGCGACTCTGGTTCCTCTCCGTGTGGCTGTCAGAGTTCAGCGTCTTCAGAGCAGTTTGGGGAACGATGAATCCAAGCGGCTGTGTGATGGGATAGAGCAGGAAGTGTCCCTTCCCTATCAAAGGCCGTGAGGGGGGTAAGGCCGCGGGGCTGCGCCTCGGCCTGGAGTCCGAGAGGAGGCTCTCCACGCTAAAAGGGTTCAGTTTCTGCACGCTGGACGCGCTGCTGTTGGCGCACAGTGACCGGAGGCTGCTGGCGTCCGGCGAGTCCGGCTCGGATCCGCGAGCATCCCGCTCCAAAAGTCTTTGGTTATGGTTGTGGATAGACTGAGGTGTCGGGTCGCAGCCCGCTGTGCTTCCCTCCATGGAGTCAAAAGGCGGGCCCGTGTGGTCGCTGTCGGTCACATGCGACACCCCGCTGTCGCTGTCTGATCCCGGGGTGTGAAATAAATCCCCAGCAGCGAGCCTGTTCTGGGACTTGAGCAGCCGGCGCTCCTGCTTTCGTTTCTTCTTCTCCATGCGGTCCACCTCTCTGCGGCGGATCTCCTCGGGGTCCATGGGCTCTCCGCTGCAGGTGGTGGGGTGGGCGTTGTGCGCAGGTCGACCCGGACCCTTCTTTGTGTTCTCCTTTTTCCTCCATTTGGCTCTGCGGTTCTGGAACCATACCTGCAGAGGAGAGGAAAAATCAGTGAAAACACGTGTAAAGTTATGTCAATGCAAAGGGGGGGGGGGGGGGGGGGGGGGGGGGAATTAATGAGGCAAAATATTGTCAGTGTTTTATTAATATGGTAATTAAGCAAACAGTGATATTGCACCTTTCTATGCAGGCTTTTAATTAGGCATTTGATTAATAAAAACAAATGTGTACATGACAAAAAAAAGTTGGTAATAGAGGCATAACAAAATAAGATTCATTTTAACATAGGCCAGTTAAAGTTTATGTCAGGATTGCATGTTTTTCTAATTATTATTTCCTATGCTAACTCTACAATTAAACTTAGCAAGCTTTCACAATTATATTATAGTATAATAAAATAAAGCATATTTTCTTATGCAAATAATCTAATAAAGTAGACTGGTTTTATTGTTTGCTATTTTTCTTTATCCAAGATTGCCAATACGTTTGACAATACAACGCCATATTTCTGGTACACATAATAATATAAAAAAGATCAGCTGGCATTAAAAATCCTACTTCATTAGTTTTCAAACTAAAGGTGCAATTAAAATTGATTTATTGGACTGACATAAGCCATGAAAGGTCTAACAGCCCACATCCATCTCGTGTGCCCTTGTCATTATTATTATTTTTGTATGAATATGAGTTGTATAATGTGAACTAAAATCAACCAATACAACAGAATATTTATTTTGCTTGTATTTCACAGCAGTTTGGGTCAATAAACACATTGAGTCTTTGTCATGAATGAATAATAAACAAAGGAATAACACACACAAGCTTCAAATAATTACTTGAAAAATATAGGTAAAAATGAATATTTACCTGAACCCTTGATTCTATCAAGTCCAATCGAAGAGCCAGTGCCTCTCTCATGAAAACGTCCGGATAGTGGCTCTCATTAAAAGCCTTTTCTAATTCCTCCAGCTGCCAACCAGTGAAATTTGTGCGAGTTCTCCGTCTCTTGCAACCAGGGCTATCTTTGTCTGGGTCCCCCGAGTCTGACAGCAGAATGAGAATAAATGTAAACAAAAGAGAAAAAATACACAGATATAATTCAAATACAACATTTTCATACAATTCTAACGAGCGTGGTTTCATGCATATGCGAGGATTTCTGCAAACTTCAGAGCTGAAGAAAGGGATTAGATTTGAGATGTATTTTTTGCAGTCTAACATGCTATCTGAATAGAGGAATCCTTCACATGTTAACACGGGCATATCCTTGCTCTAGTATCTCCTGACTGACAGGAACATTGTTTTTGCTCGGCAGCATCTTCAGTTTTCAGGGATGAAAATGAAGTAGGAGGCGAATTATTCTCCTCTCTGCCTGTATGTGTGTGGCTCGGCTTGCCCTTTAACACACACCAAGAGGATAACTTAACGCAATATCCTGTCTTTGTTTCTTTCCGTTTCTGACTGTGCGCTACCATGCAACCGACCTAGAGCAGATGTTATTGTGTGTATAACGGGGCTTACCTGACAGTTTGTACTGCTGATTATCTACATTCATCCCGCAGCCCGAAGACAAGAGGTGGCTGGAATTGCCCACTGAAGCCGTGCAGGAGCCATTAAGTAATCCGTCTATAGAGAAGGGAACCGCGGACGCAGATTGAAGTTGATGCCCGGCTAATTCGTAAACGTGATGGTGGCTCAGATGGTACGGGAAGCCCACCATCCCGCCGAGAGAGCCTCCGAACTGGGCGTGAGGAGCATCAAGTATCCTGCTGTCCATCATCCCGCAGGCAAAAGGAAACGGTCTGGAGGCCGGTGGTGGGAATTTAAAAAGCATGCAGTGAGTGTGGCCAACGAGTAGGGGACATGATGTGAAGGGAGGGATGAGCTGTACTTTATCCACATGAACCTCCCAATAATTAGCCCAGGCTCTGGGAATATGAGACCCAATGAGAAGCGGTAATGGACGCTGACGTCAGAGGCGCGCTCTGCAAACGCTCCCCGTATCGATTGCTAATTAAAGCTGACATCCACCTCAATAAACAATATCAGAGCTGTCACAACAAGACAGGAGGGCTTTGATAAGAACTACATCGCAACTACACGGGGGACCCACCGGGAGGAAGGGCTCCACTGATCCCGGGAAGGAAGGGCTACAGGCGGACGTGTTAGGCCAGCGGCTCCCGGACTTTTTGTTCAGCGGAGGGGCTGCAAATAGGTGGATATTAGACCAGATTAGAACTAAATGATCATTATTTTATACATATTAATTAACATTTTTTAGTGTTTTCACATTTTGCAAATGCACTTCTTTTCAGGAGCTAGCAGAACAAAACTTTAAAATTTGAAAAGTACAATACTAACTGATGAACTGAAAAATATTATTTTATAGGGATACATGGGACCCTTTCCGGTCCATGAGCTTCACATTGGAAGACACTGAGTTAAAATACCCCCCATCCCCATGTTATTTATGGATGATCATTTAAACACATTACACCTTTACAGACAGGTGTACGTAAAACAAATAGGGCAACTGTTGAAATATGGTTGTGTATTTAAAAGGGGAGCTGAGATATTGCTAAAGGCACAAGGCGAATACAACTATAATATATCACTGTTACAGGGCAACATAATCAGTTACGACCAACATTTATATGAAGAAAATATATGACCAAATACAGAAAGGATACACATAATACAAGAAAAAACCTCCAAACATGCATTACAGGCATGCACAACATTTCCTTTCAGGAAGCATCATTTGGAAAGCTCTTCCACTTGTGCAACCCCTGCACTCAATATGTGACTAGCCTAAATCCTATCTGCTCATTAGGTTTTCAAATAATTAATTCGACTTTATTTATCCCAAGTCTGGTGCTGTCATAATGTTAATCAGAGTTGAAATTTCGAACCCCACTCGTTCCCTGACCCTTGGCACCCGGATTGGCATGTTGTAATAACCTGAATCTCTCAACAGAAGCTGCGATAATTGTTACCCTATTAGCATGCAAATAGTTTAATTAATATTATTATGAGGAAGTATATAATCCGTTCGTCACTTGACCCCCGAGCCCAAATAACAACCCCTCTGTATTTCCAGTGTGTGTAGCCTTACATTTTAATGAACTCCTCAGAAATGATCTCCATCCTTCCTTTAATAGCAGCATGTGTGGACTCGTCTTTGAAGCTCTTTGTATTTTTTACTTTAATTTTAACGCACATGGACAGGATCTTATGAATAATTCCTCCCCATTCATTTCTTTTTTGAACATCTAAAATTCAATAATTGCTTTTCCGTTCTTTACCAAGCACACACATAAGGCTGCCCCCCCCCCCCCCCCCCCCCCAACTCGGCGAACAGGAGCTCAATGAAAGGCAGCCCTTGACACAGTCTCCAGAGACATTGCATTTAAATCCGTTTTTCTACAACCGGGTGACATTGTCAGATTCCAGCTTTAATTAACCCGATAATAAGGCGAACAAGGCCAGCATTCAGTGCACTGTTGTCTGCCTTGTTACCTTTTTATAACTGGCTCTTTTGGCAGCTTGTTCAGAGGGAAAAATAATAATAATAAAAACGTGTTGTTTTTTTCTCTGTCAATGTGTGTTGCAGCTGGACACATCGTCTTTATTGCATTTATGCGTTGTTGATCCAAATCAATAAGAGCACAGGGGGGGGGGGGGGGGGGGGGGCTATAGACTAATTGATTCAACTTTCCATCCAAAGAGATAAATTCCAGGAGGGCTCAGAGATCATGACAGATACACCTCAGCACTGATATGTGGTTTTCTAATAAAGTGTTGGGAGTAAATAAAAAAACGTTAGTTACCTTACAAGGAAAATGGAAGGGGCATCCTTTATGTGAATATAAAAGCTTAAACAGTGCAATTGTAGGATTTCAAAGATAGTGGACAACTTACCCTTTCTAAAACAACAAAACACATTTTACTTTTTACTTTTGCTACTTGATATGTTACTGTTTGTGGCAACTTATCACCCCAATAGATCCCTTTAAGCACTTTGTATAGGATAAAACATTGCCAACATTAGATATTACCTTTAAAATGTATTGATAATGAAGATTGTGATCAGTAACACATATAGAGAAGCACAGAAAGTGTATTATATCTATGATGAGACGATGCTTCTGACTTGCTTTACACTTCGATAGACATGTTTTCTGATGTTGATGCTCTTTGCCATGTTAGTTTGATCACATTTTAGGGGTGTTACATGTTGCTATAATCACTTAAGGATGCTATTTAGTCAACTAATACCCACAACAGTGATGAATTAGGTGAAGGAAAACAGCAGTGGCACTGATAGAGCCTGCAGTAGAGTCCCCTGAATACACACAGACACACTAAATCCCCATTCACTCCTTGTCCAAGAGTTCAAAAGTCCCAACCCTGAGAAATACATATTTTCTAGATTCTTTCAACCCATCAAAGTTTCTTTTTGACGCTAA